>NC_037683.1:47342042-47420823 GCF_003255815.1 Theropithecus gelada | reverse complement strand
TGTGTGGTATTATTTCTGAGGACTCTGTTCTGTTCCATTGGTCTATATCTCTGTTTTGGTACCAGTACCATGCTGTTTTGGTTACTGTAGCCTTGTAGTATAGTTTGAAGTCAGGTAGCGTGATGCCTCCAGCTTTGTTCTTTTGACTTAGGATTGTCTTGGAGATGCGGGCTCTTTTTTGGTTCCATATGAACTTTAAAGCAGTTTTTTCCAATTCTGTGAAGAAACTCATTGGTAGCTTGATGGGGATGGCATTGAATCTATAAATTACCTTGGGCAGTATGGCCATTTTCACGATATTGATTCTTCCTATCCATGAGCATGGTATGTTCTTCCATTTGTTTGTGTCCTCTTTTATTTCACTGAGCAGTGGTTTGTAGTTCTCCTTGAAGAGGTCCTTTACATCCCTTGTAAGTTGGATTCCTAGGTATTTTATTCTCTTTGAAGCAATTGTGAATGGAAGTTCATTCATGATTTGGCTCTCTGTTTGTCTGTTACTAGTGTATAAGAATGCTTGTGATTTTTGCACATTAATTTTGTATCCTGAGACTTTGCTGAAGTTGCTTATCAGCTTAAGGAGATTTTGGGCTGAGACAATGGGGTTTTCTAAATATACAATCATGTCATCTGCAAAGAGGGACAATTTGACTTCTTCTTTTCCTAACTGAATACCCTTGATTTCTTTCTCTTGCCTGATTGCCCTAGCCAGAACTTCCAACACTATGTTGAATAGGAGTGGTGAGAGAGGGCATCCCTGTCTTGTGCCAGTTTTCAAAGGGAATTTTTCCAGTTTTTGCCCATTCAGTATGATATTGGCTGTGGGTTTGTCATAAATAGCTCTTATTATTTTGAGGTACGTTCCATCCATACCGAATTTATTGAGCGTTTTTAGCATGAAGGGCTGTTGAATTTTGTCAAAAGCCTTTTCTGCATCTATTGAAATAATCATGTGGTTCTTGTCTTTGGTTCTGTTTATATGCTGGATTATGTTTATTGATTTGCGAATGTTGAACCAGCCTTGCATCCCAGGGATGAAGCCCACTTGATCATGGTGGATAAGCTTTTTGATGTGTTGCTGAATCCGGTTTGCCAGTATTTTATTGAGGATTTTTGCATCGATGTTCATCAGGGATATTGGTCTAAAATTCTCTTTTTTTGTTGTATCTCTGCCAGGCTTTGGTATCAGGATGATGTTGGCCTCATAAAATGAGTTAGGGAGGATTCCCTCTTTTTCTATTGATTGGAATAGTTTCAGAAGGAATGGTACCAACTCCTCCTTGTACCTCTGGTAGAATTCAGCTGTGAATCCATCTGGTCCTGGACTTTTTTTGGTTGGTAGGCTATTAATTGTTGCCTCAATTTCAGAGCCTGCTATTGGTCTATTCAGGGATTCAACTTCTTCCTGGTTTAGTCTTGGAAGAGTGTAAGTGTCCAGGAAATTATCCATTTCTTCTAGATTTTCCAGTTTATTTGCGTAGAGGTGTTTATAGTATTCTCTGATGGTAGTTTGTATTTCTGTGGGGTCGGTGGTGATATCCCCTTTTTCATTTTTAATTGCGTCGATTTGATTCTTCTCTCTTTTCTTCTTTATTAGTCTTGCTAGTGGTCTGTCAATTTTGTTGATCTTTTCAAAAAACCAACTCCTGGATTCATTGATTTTTTGGAGGGTTTTTTGTGTCTCTATCTCCTTCAGTTCTGCTCTGATCTTAGTTATTTCTAGCCTTCTGCTAGCTTTCGAATGTGTTTGCTCTTGCTTCTCTAGTTCTTTTAATTGCGATGTTAGAGTGTCAATTTTAGATCTTTCCTGCTTTCTCTTGTGGGCATTTAGTGCTATAAATTTCCCTCTACACACTGCTTTAAATGTGTCCCAGAGATTCTGGTATGTTGTATCTTTGTTCTCATTGGTTTCAAAGAACATCTTTATTTCTGCCTTCATTTCGTTATGTACCCAATAGTCATTCAGGAGCAGGTTGTTCAGTTTCCATGTAGTTGAGCGGTTTTGATTGAGTTTCTTAGTCCTGAGTTCTAGTTTGATTGCACTGTGGTCTGAGAGACAGTTTGTTATAATTTCTGTTCTTGTACATTTGCTGAGGAGTGCTTTACTTCCAATTACGTGGTCAATTTTGGAATAAGTACGATGTGGTGCTGAGAAGAATGTATATTCTGTTGATTTGGGGTGGAGAGTTCTATAGATGTCTATTAGGTCTGCTTGCTGCAGAGATGAGTTCAATTCCTGGATATCCTTGTTAACTTTCTGTCTCGTTGATCTGTCTAATGTTGACAATGGAGTGTTGAAGTCTCCCATTATTATTGTATGGGAGTCTAAGTCTCTTTGTAAGTCTCTAAGGACTTGCTTTATGAATCTGGGTGCTCCTGTATTGGGTGCATATATATTTAGGATAGTTAGCTCTTCCTGTTGAATTGATCCCTTTACCATTATGTAATGGCCTTCTTTGTCTCTTTTGATCTTTGATGGTTTAAAGTCTGTTTTATCAGAGACTAGTATTGCAACCCCCGCTTTTTTTTGTTCTCCATTTGCTTGGTAAATCTTCCTCCATCCCTTTATTTTGAGCCTATGTATGTCTCTGCATGTGAGATGGGTCTCCTGAATACAGCAGACTGATGGGTCTTGACTCTTTATCCAGTTTGCCAGTCTGTGTCTCTTAATTGGAGCATTTAGTCCATTTACATTTAAGGTTAAGATTGTTATGTGTGAACTTGATCCTGCCATTATGATATTAACTGGTTATTTTGCTCATTAGTTGATGCAGTTTCTTCCTAGCCTCGATGGTCTTTACATTTTGGCATGTTTTTGAGATGGCTGGTACCGGTTGTTCCTTTCCATGTTGAGTGCTTCCTTCAGGGTCTCTTGTAAGGCAGGCCTAGTGGTGACAAAATCTCTAAGCATTTGCTTATCTGTAAAGGATTTTATTTCTCCTTCACTTATGAAACTTAGTTTGGCTGGATATGAAATTCTGGGTTTAAAATTCTTTTCTTTAAGAATGTTGAATATTGGCCCCCACTCTCTTCTGGCTTGTAGAGTTTCTGCCGAGAGATCTGCTGTGAGTCTGATGGGCTTCCCTTTGTGGGTAACCCGACCTTTCTCTCTGGCTGCCCTTAAGATTTTTTCCTTCATTTCAACTTTGGTGAATCTGGCAATTATGTGTCTTGGAGTTGCTCTTCTCGAGGAGTATCTTTGTGGCGTTCTCTGTATTTCCTGGATTTGAATGTTGGCCTGCCCTACTAGGTTGGGAAAGTTCTCCTGGATGATATCCTGAAGAGTGTTTTCCAACTTGGTTCCATTTTCCCCCTCACTTTCAGGCACCCCAATCAGACGTAGATTTGGTCTTTTTACATAATCCCATACTTCTTGCAGGCTTTGTTCATTTCTTTTTCTTCTTTTTTCTTTTGGTTTCTCTTCTCGCTTCATTTCATTCATTTGATCCTCAATTGCTGATACTCTTTCTTCCAGTTGATCGAGTCGGTTACTGAAGCTTGTGCATTTGTCACGTATTTCTCGTGTCATGGTTTTCATCTCTTTCATTTCGTTTATGACCTTCTCTGCATTAATTAGTCTAGCCGTCAATTCTTCCACTTTTTTTTCAAGATTTTTAGTTTCTTTGCGCTGGGTACGTAATTCCTCCTTTAGCTCTGAGAAATTTGATGGACTGAAGCCTTCTTCTCTCATCTCTTCAAAGTCATTCTCCGTCCAGCTTTGATCCGTTGCTGGCGATGAGCTGCGCTCCTTTGCCGGGGGAGATGTGCTCTTATTTTTTGAATTTCCAGCTTTTCTGCCCTGCTTTTTCCCCATCTTTGTGGTTTTATCTGCCTCTGGTCTTTGATGATGGTGATGTACTGATGGGGTTTTGGTGTAGGTGTCCTTCCTGTTTGATAGTTTTCCTTCTAACAGTCAGGACCCTCAGCTGTAGGTCTGTTGGAGATTGCTTGAGGTCCACTCCAGACCCTGTTTGCCTGGGTAACAGCAGCAGAGGCTGCAGAAGATAGAATATTTCTGAACAGCAAGTGTACCTGTCTGATTCTTGCTTTGGAAGCTTCCTCTCAGGGGTGTACTCCACCCTGTGAGGTGTGGGGTGTCAGACTGCCCCTAGTGGGGGATGTCTCCCAGTTAGGCTACTCAGGGGTCAGGGACCCGCTTGAGCAGGGAGTCTGTCCCTTCTCAGATCTCAACCTCCGTGTTGGGAGATCCACTGCTCTCTTCAAAGCTGTCAGACAGAGTCGTTTGCGTCTGCAGAGGTGTCTGCTGCTTTGTTATTGTTTTCTGTGCCCTGCCCCCAGAGGTGGAGTCTACAGAGACAGGCAGGTTTCCTTGAGCTGCTGTGAGCTCCACCCAGTTCGAGCTTCCCAGCAGCTTTGTTTACCTAGTTAAGCCTCAGCAATGGCGGGCGCCCCTCCCCCAGCCTCGCTGCTGCCTTGCCGGTAGATCACAGACTGCTGTAATAGCAATGAGGGAGGCTCCGTGGGTGTGGGACCCTCCCGGCCAGGTGTGGGATATGATCTCCTGGTGTGCCTGTTTGCTCAAAGCGCAGTATTGGGGTGGGAGTTACCCGATTCTCCAGGTGTTGTGTGTCTCAGTTCCCCTGGCTAGGAAAAGGGATTCCCTTCCCCCTTGCGCTTCTCAGGTGAGGCAATGCCTCGCCCTGCTTCAGCTCTCGCTGGTCGGGCTGCAGCAGCTGACCAGTACCGATCGTCCGGCACTCCCCAGTGAGATGAACCCAGTACCTCAGTTGAAAATGCCGAAATCACCGGTCTTCTGTGTCGCTGGCGCTGGGAGTTGAAGACTGGAGCTGCTCCTATTCGGCCATCTTGCTCCGCCCCTCCCCATTTGATTTTTAAAAAATCATTTCAGTCTCTGTTAAATTTCTAACTTTGGTTATTTATTTTTCTGGTTCTGTTGAATTGTTTCTCTGTTGTTGTTTTTTTTTTTTTTGACATTTGTTGAACTTCCTTAAAAAACAATTATTTTAAAGTATTTTGTCAGATAGTTCATAAATCTCTATTTCTTTTTAAATTATTTATTTATTTAGTTTTCTTTTTTTCCCATTTCATAAGAAGCTGATTCCATTTCTCTAGAGTCAGTTACTGGGGCTTTATTTTGTTTATTTGGTGTTGTCATTTTTCCCTAATTGCTTTTGATTCTCATGGCCATGCATTGGTATCTGTACATTTGAAGAAGAAAAGATAAATTTCAGTCTTTGCTGACTGGCTTTGTCTGAGAAATCCCTTCATCAATCAGCCCATTTAGAGATTCTGGGTAGGTTATGTGGCATAGTCCACAGGCAAGCTTGTTTGGGGAGTTCTTGGGCAGGCTGGCTTGGTGCCTGAGGGCAGGTCTGGCACCTGGGTCCATAGGGTATGTCCTGGAGCCTGCGTCCATGGGGGCTGGCTCAATGCTGGGGTCAGTAGGGATGAGCCTAGACCCTGGGTCTACTAGAGCAGACCTGGACCCTGGATCTGCTGGAGCATGTGGCTGCAGGGGCCTGCCAAGAGGGTGAGGATGTAAGAACCATCCAAACACTAGGCAGGCCTGAAGCCTATGTCTATTGGTGCCAGCCTGGTGCCTGAGTCCAAGGGTGCTGACTTGGCACTGGGGCAGGCATGAAGCCTGGGGCTGTATGGACCAACCTGACTCTGGGTTGCTTTGGAATCTTTTAGTTCTTTGTATTTCTGTATAACTCATTGAGCATATTTAAGACAATATTTTAAAGTCTTTGTCTAGTAAGTATAATTCCTGTGATTTTTAAAGGATAGTTTCTATTTATTTTCTTCCTTTACATGGGTGGTGCTTTCATGTTTCCTTGTATGCCTAGTGACTTGTTGTTGTTGTGGTTGAAAATCGAACATTTGAAAATTCAGCTACCTCTCTTACATTCTGCAGACTGACTCTGTGTCAGGGAAGTTCTTTAGTAATTAGGTAAGCATGATCTACTTAGTTTAAAGTAAAAGGGATTGGCTCAGAGGAAAAGTTGAAGGTTTTCTAAGGTCTTTTCTGAGCACACATCTTGCCTGGGCCTGGGTACCTTTTTCAATTCCTGGTTTACAGAGCTGTTTTTTAATGTCTTGATCTCTCAAAAAAGTCTCATACAGCTACTCCTTGGGACATTTTATGGTTTACTTTATATATTTTCCCATAATCTCTTGCCCAGAGGGTCTGCAGTCCTCTTGAAGTTTTCATGAATGGCACTTGCCACTTCTCTCCACCTGAAGCCTGAGATAGGTGACTCGGAGACCAGTCCTTCAGGCATCCCCTAAACATCCCCTAGAATGCTACAAATAAGGTTGCTCTGTTCCTTTTAGTTTGAGAGGGGGAATTGAAAACAGGGCTGCCACTTCCTCCAGACCAAGACTGCCATACTGAAGAAGTGGTCAGGCAAGGGCAAGTAAACATGTCATGAAATTTTCTACTGTTTTGAATATGGCTTTTTCTCTTTTGGACATTTGCTTGTTTTTTCTAGACCTTTGACTGTTTTCCAGATCTCCTATAAGGTTATGATATTTGTCAGTTTCTGGTTATTTTTGATGCTTCTGTGGAGGAAAAGGGCTTGGAGCTTCCTAGTCTACCATTTTTCCCTATAAGTATTCATGTACTTTGTTTTCCAAATATGACTCAGTTGCTTGGAAATAGTTTGATTTTTTCAAGTAATCCTTACAAGCTTTATTAGGCAGACCCATCACCACTTAGGATTAATTTTTACTCACTACTAAGGTAAGGCCTTTGTTGCTACTTTACCCAGTGTCCTATTTATTATGATATTTTCTACGCTTGCTGTTGACATAGGCACTCTGCCTGCCTCTATGCATGATATCTGGGTATTATACCCTTATATTTTTCAAGTGTTTTTTTAAAATCCCACCTCAGATACTTTTCTCCCATGCATATATCAACCAGTCATCTGCTGAATACCAGAGGGGAGCTCTTCAAATCTCAAGAGTTCTCTTTGTGTCCATCCCTCTGTTCTCAGGTACTCTGCCCTGCAAATTCTTGCTGCCTAACTCTTCTGTGACTTGCAGCTCCATCTTCTCAACTCATGGAGACTGCAAGATTTTGAGTTTCCCCTCCTTGCACCACAGCCTAGAAACTGTGTAGGCTGTAAGCTGATATTACTGTAGAGCACACCTCACTGGTTTCCCATCTCTCAGTGATCACTGTCATGTATTGATTGATGTCTAATGTCTTAAGAGTCAGTGTAAATTTTTAGTTATTTCAGAGTAGAGTATATATGGGCCCTCTTGCTCCATCTTGACTGCAAGTGGGAGTCTTAGATTCTGAGTTGTAAAATTGTTTTCCTATAGTTCTTGCATGATTTTAATTAGGGTTTATTCCTATATATTTTATTTTTGCTATTTTTACTTTTAATGGCAAAAACTGCAATTACTTTTGTACCAACCTAATAAATGCTGTTTGAACCTATGTATAACCTCTTAACCAGGATTAAAACTTTTATTTATTTTCCTTTGTTGCCATCATATGAACATAATAGTTTTTATATCCTTCCTTCTATTTTTATCTCTCTTATTTTTCTTATCTAATTTTATTGGTTAATACAAGAGTTCACGTGCTCTTGACTTTAATGGATCTGTAGATATTGATGAGTTTTATAATGAGACCTTTAAAAGTGTGTGTGTGCACATGCACTCATGTATGTATAATCATGTTAAGGATTCTATTTTATATTCAGTTTCTATAAAGAATACATGTTGCATCCACTTTGGATAATAATGGGGTAACTGAGCCACATTAGCCCTTCTGTTGTAAAGAACTATAAAACTGGGCAAAGTACATGCACAAACTGTTTGGACAACAAGCAACAATGGACTATGATCTCTTTACGCAGGAGAAACACATGAGAAATGCTTCACAATTTCTCCCTGGGGGCATCTTGTAGACTACGTGCAGAGAGGTAGGGGGCCCAAACAGAGCACAGTTACATAGCCAAGCTTAGGAGGCAAAGATCAGCATTTCTGGCTGTTGAAGTAGGTAGAGTTTTCAGAGAAGATTACCAGAGAGAAGGCAGCTGTGCAGAAAAAAAAATTACCGGGAATATGCATAGTGTGCCTATTAAGTCTCTGGCCAAATGGTAACAGAATGAGACCCTGTAAGGTTTGGCTCAGGTCACTTGCTGGAGAGCTGTGAACTGAATGGAATTTCTGGAGGTTTCACAGTGCTGCTAGAGTTAGGAAGTCCAAGTGGTCAAAATGGAAATACCTCATTGAACCCTATGGACACGCAATTAGCCTTTCAGAAAGGCCACACTATAGGGTAGGGCTACTTTAGACCTAGATAAGGGCCACTTTAGTCCCACCTTTACAAAGGTTAGAAAAATCCTTGAAAAGGATCAAGCTGATCTGCCAGTAAATTGTCTGCCAGAGCAAATTTCAATATTTTTTAAATAAGAGGCTGAAACACAGGAGGTATAAGATTATCATAGAACTTCTGTGCCATAAAGTCTAGAAGTACTCAAAGAATCATGAAGACATATCAAAAGGATACAGCAGTCATCGCAAAGAGGCCACCACTGATCAAGTTGGGGACAATTTGAGCATATAAATAAATAATGATAATAATGTATATAACCCATGAAATAAAATAAGAATTATTTAGTCTATACTAATATAAATAGGTATGGGAGAAGGAAAAGTTCTTTCTTACAGAAGAATGACAGTTTATAAATATAGAAGGAATTATGACACTGGAAAATTTATAATGGTTGCTAAAACTAGTAGGTGAAAGTTTGATGAGGAACAGGATATTTTCATTGCCTCAGAGTATTTTCCCATAGGTTAAGGCATCACTTTAACCAAATCTAACATCATCAATACTAGAACAAATCAAACCATATGCCTCCTGTCTTAGACTATTCTGGCTGCTATAACAAAATACAAACAAAACATTTATTTCTTGCAGTACTGGAGGCTGGGAAGTTCAAGATCCGGGTGCCAGCATGATGGGGTTCTGGTAAGGGGCCTCTTCCAGGTTGCATACTGCCAACTTCTTGCTGTGTCCTCACATGGTGGAAGGGGCAAGACAGCTGACACCCATGCAGGACGCCCTAGCCAGAGGGAAATCACCCATCCCAGTAGTGAGAATCTGAGTTCCAGCAAGCCTTACCACCACAGGCTTAAGTGTTCTAGGGCCCTAAATAAACTCAAAAGGTGGCCTAGACCACAGGAACTGCAACTCCTAAGCAAATTCTATTGCTGAACTAGGCTCAGAGCCAGTGGACTTGAGGGGCACGTAACCTACTGAGACACCAGCCAGGACATCTAAGGGAGTGCTTTCACCACCCCTCCACAACCCCAGGCACCACGGCTTGTGGCTCCAAAAGAGATCCCTTCCTTCCACTTGAGATGAGAGAGAAAAGAGGACTTTGTCTTGCAGTTTGGTGACCAGCTCAACCACGGTAACATAGGGCACCAGTCAGAGTTCTGAGGCCCCCATCCCAAGCCCTAGTTCCTGGACAACATTTTTAGACACAGCCTGGCCCAGAGGGAACCTGCTCCCTTGAAGGGAAGGACCTAGTCCTGGCAGGACCCATAACCTGCTAACTAAATAGCCTTTTGGCCTTGAATAACCAGCAGCAATACCCAGGTAGTATGCTGTGGGTCTTGGGTGAGACAGACTTGCTGGCTTCCGGTGAGACTCAGCACATTCCCAGGTGTGGTGGCTAAGGGGGAAAGCACTTTCTGCTTGAGAAAAGTAGAAGAAAAAGTAAAGGGGACTTTGTCTTGCATCTTATGTACCAGCTTGGCCACAGGGGGATAGAGCACCAGGCAGGTGCTTGGGGTCCCCAGTTTCAGGCCTTGGTTCTTGGATGGCATTTCTGGACCTGCCCTGGGCCAGAAGGGAGCCCACTGCCCTAGACCAGACAGCATTCATCACAAGCTGACTGAAGAGTCCTTTGGCCATAAGTGAACATCAGCAATAGCCTGGGAGTGTGGTGGCCATGGGGTGAGGTTCCTCTGCTTGTGGAAAGGGGGAGGAAGAGTGGGATGGACTTTTTCTTGTGGTTTGGGTGCCTGCTCAGCCACAGTAGAATAGAGCACCAGGTAGATTTCTAAGGTTCCCAACTCCAGGCTCTGGCTCCTGGACAGTATCTCTAGACTCACTGGGGGCTTGGAGGAACTTGACACCCTGAAGGGAAGGACACAAGCCTGACTGGCTTTAGCATCTGCTGATTGTAGAGCCCTAGGGGCTTGGGCAAACGTAGGCAGCATTCAGGTAATGGTTAGAGCGAGCCTTGGGCAAGACCCAGTGCCATGCTGGCTTCAGGTCTGACCCAGCATAGTCCTAGTGGTGGTGGCCACAGGGGTGCTTGTGTCACCCCACCCCCAGCCGGCTCATCAGGGAGAGAGAGAGAGAGAGAGAGAGAGAGAGAGAGAGAGAGAGGCAGGCTCCATTTATTTGGGAGAAAGTAAGGGAAGAGAACAAGAGTCTCTGCCTGGTAATCCAGAGAATTCTTCTGGGTCTTATTCAAGATTACCAAGGTGATACTTCTACAGGTCTGCAAGAAGCACAGCATTACCGGGCATGGGATGCCCCCTAATGCAGATAGTGCTTAGATCACAACACTCAAGTTCTTTTGAAGCACTGCAAAGCCTTCCCAAGGAGGACAGGTACCAACAAACCCAGACTGCAGAGACTACAATAAATACCTAACCTTTTAATACCCAGACACCAACAAACATCCACAAGCATCAGTGCCATCCAGGAAAACATGACCTCACCAAACAACCTAAATAAGGCACCAGGGACCAATCCTGGAGAAAAAGATATGTGATCTTTCAGGCAGAGAATTCAAAATAGCTGTTTTGAGGAAACTCAAATAAATTCAAGATAATACAGAGAAGGAATTCAGAGTTTTACCAGAGAAATTTAACAAAGCAATCGAAATAATTAAAAAGAATCAAGCAGAAACTCTGGAGTTGAAAAATACAGCTGACATACTGAAGAATACATCAGAGTGTTCTAATATCAGAATTGATGAAGCAGAAGAAAGAATTAGTGAGCTTGAAGGCAGGCTGTTTGAAAATACACAGAGAATACAAAAGAAAAAAGAATAAAAAGCAATAAAGCACACCTACAGGATCCAGAAAATATTCTCAGAAGGGCAAATCTGAGTTATTAGCCTTAAAGAAGAGGTAGAGAAAAAGATAGGGGTGGGAGGTTTATTCAAAGGGATAATAACAGAGAAATTTGCAAACCTAGAGAAGGATATCAATATCCAAGTACGAGAAGGTCATAGAACACCAAGCACATTTAACCCAAAGAAGACTTCCTCAAGGCTTGTAATGAACTCCCAAGGGTCAAGGATAAAGGAAAGATTCTAAAAGCAGAAAGAGAAAAGAAACAAATAACATACAATGGAGCACCAATACATCTGGCAGCAAACTTTTCAGTAGAAACTTTACAGACCAGGAGAAAATGGCATGACATAAAGTGCTGAAGGAAAAAAAGCTTTTACCCTAGAATAGCATATCTGGTGAAAATATCCTTCAAAGATGAAGGAGAAATAAAGACTCCCAGACAAATAAAAGCTGAGGGATTTCATTAACACCAGACCTGTCCTACAAGAAGTGCTAAAGGGAGTACTTCAATCAGAAAGCAAAGGACATTAATGAGCAATAGGAAATCATCAAAAGGTACAAAACTCACCAGTAATAGTAAACACACTGAAAAATATTACAACTCTGTACCTGTGATGTGGAAACTACCATTAAGTAGAAAGACTAAAAGATGAACGAATCAAAAAAATAATAACTACAACTTTTCAAAACATAGACAGTATAATATATAAATACAAACAACAAAAAGTTAAAAAGCAAAGAGATAGGCCGGATGCAGTGACTCACGCCTGTAATCCCAGCACTTTGGGAGGCCGAGGCAGGTGGACCACGAGGTCAAGAGATCGAGACCATCCTGGTTAACCAACATGGTGAAACCCTGTCTCTACTAAAAATACAAAAATTAGGGCGTAGTGATGCATGCCTGTAGTCCCAGCTACTCAGGAGGCTAAGGCAGGAGAATCACTTGAACCTGGGAGGCAGAGGTTACAGTGAGCTGAGGTGGTACCACGGCACTCCAGCCCGGGCTACAGAGCGAGGCTCTATCTCAAAAAAAAGAAAAAAAGCAGTTGTGGTGTATAGTTTTTATTAGTGTGTTTTTTTTTGGCTTGTTTGTGCAAACAGTGTTAAGTTGTTATCAGCTTAAAATGATGGGTTATAAGATAGTATTTGAAAACTTCATGGGACTGGGTATGGTGGCTCATGCCTGCAATCCCAGTACTTCGGGGAGGCCGAGGTGGGCGGATCACCTGAGGTCAGGAGTTTGAGACTACCCTGGCCAACATGGCAAAACCCTGCTTCCACTAAAAATACAAAAATTAGCCAGGTGTGGTGGGGGGCACCTGTAATCCCAGCCACTCAGGAGGCTGAGACAGGAGAATCACTTAAATCCAGGAGGCAGAGGTTGCAGTGAGCTAGGATTGCACCACTGCACTCCAGCCTGAGTAACAAAGCAAGACTCTGTCTCAAAAATAAATAAATAAATAAAATAAAAATTAAAAAATAAAAAATAAATGAAAGCTTCATGGTAGTAACCTCAAATAAAAAAACATACAATGGATACACAAAAAGTAAAGTTTTAGCATAGCTTAACTGGGTCCTTTGCTTCACAGTCTCTCACAAGCCAAAATCAAGGTATCAGCCCGGGGTCTGTGGTTTCATCTGAGGTTTCAACTGCGGAAGGTTCCACTTCCAAGCTCACTCAGTGATTGTTGGCAAGATTCAGTTCCTCATGCTCTTTTGGACTGAGAACTTCAGTTCCTCACTGGTTGTTTGACACAGTTCACCTTTAGTTCCTGGCCATGTGGGCCTCTCCAGTGTAGCTACTTCATAAAAGCATAAGCGCAAAGAAGGCAATAGAAAGTCAGCTAGCAAGTCACAAGTAATAATCTTTTGTAACTTACTCATGGAAGGTGACACACCTCAGTGTTGCCCTATTCGATTGGTCAAAGACAAGTTACTTAAGGGAAGGAATTATACAATGTCATGAATGTCAGGAGGTGGGGCTGCCACCCTGTCCTCAGAATATCCAGTTCTCTGGGTCAGATTATTTTTAATTCCTGAAATCCAAATATATTTCCTTCTAAACAAATACTTTAAGCATACTATTTCCAACCAACTCTTTGGAATAATGATAATTCTTATGTGAAAGCAGAGTTCCTTGCCTGTTTCTACACAGCACTAAGGCAAGTTTCACACCATTCAAGCCACAGTGGGGTCCCTGTAGAGCTGTGTGCCTACCTTTCTGTGTGCTTTTTCCCTCCTCCTGGAATAATTTTTCTTTATCCGTTACAGAAACTCTTACTCATCTTTCAAGATATAGCTCATGAAACACCTGTCAAGGTGGTCAACAATTGACTCCTGAAAGCATGTGTCTGAAAGATTGTCTGAGAACCTCAGGGAAAGCCACATACCTTACATAAAAGGTGACCAACCACAAGGGTATGAAAAGCCAACAGAACTAGGGCCTATAAAAAAAATTGCAGAATGCACAGCAGTGACCCTGAGCTCAGTGCACATCTGGATGGCATCAACCCTGATAAGACTAACCAAAGCCGTAAAAAAGGAGTGTCCTTTTACCTCCTTCCTGATATTGCTGCTCATTGAGGAAATCCAGCCCAGTGGTCTGCCTATTTTCCAGGGACTTGCTATTCCTTTAGAAATCCAGTACCTCACTGCAGGGCTCTTGGAGCCTGTTGAGGCCAGTCACCTGACAGTAACTTACATGCTATTTTTAGTTTCCATCTCTGTAGACCAACTGTCCCTCCATTCACCATGTTTATCCAGCACAGCAGCACTAGCCTCAGTCATCCCAGGAAAGCATGGCCATCCTAAATTAACAGAACAATTTTGGGTTTTTCAAGTACTGAAACTGAGTCCTCCTGGCCTCAGCTCTAGACTATGAGGCATGAGGAAAGTCCTGCTGCTGTATAATATTTACTGAAAGCTCGAAAAGCTCAATATACATGAGAACAAAATTATGGCGTAATCTTCAGCCTCTGGGGATCTGGGCTGAGTCTTCATTTAAAGCCACGGTGCTGACTTCCCACAGAAGCAGAGCAACAGTTGAAGAACATCACACCATCAGTGACTGGCTGGTGGGATTGTACTTAGGAAGCAAAGTTTTTCAGCAAACTGGAGAGGCACTCCCTGTTCTCTGCACTAGGTCCCTGATGAACAGATTCAGTCGCCATTTAATGCAATTATTATACCCCATGTATCACCATCCACTTATTTGCTTCTTTTATAAACATTTGCTGAGTGTAGCCTGTGCAGTTGAGGTGACTATGTTTTCTTGGACAAACAGAGGTAATAGAGAGAGGTGGGGCGGTATCAGGTACACCCCTTCAGGGTCTACAAACATGAAAGCTAAAAATAGCCTGTAGGCTACTGCCAGGTGACAATGGCTGAGTAGGAACAGCCTTCAAGAGCACTGTAGTAAGGCACTGGATTTCTAAAGCAACAGCCAGTCACAAGAGAACAATCAGACCCCTTGGGGCTTGAATTCCGTCAAAGACCACAGAGGATAGGAACTCCTTTTGATGGTTTTGGTTAAAAGTCTCAGGATTGATACTGATGTGAACAGTGAGCTCAGAATTTGTGCTATGCATTCTGTACTTTTTACAGACCCTGGTTCTGTTGGTTTTCCATACCCTTGAGGCTGGCCAACTTCTTTGTTAGGTATGTGGCTTTTCATAAGGCTCTCAAACAATTCTTCAGGCACATGTCTTCAGAAACCAATTGTCAACCACTCTGAAAATTTTCACCTGTATGTGTAGATACTCTTGCTAAATTTCTCCAGCTTAGACCCAAGACAGAGGATATGCGTTTTCAAAGCTTCCTACTTATGCCCTGCCACAAGTCTAAAGGACACAACATAAATGCAGGGGACTGTTGATTTTGGTAGTGATGGTCTCTCTTTTCTAATCATTGTGGTTGTGGAAACTGGTTAAATTCCAAAATTTTGTAGCTCTCCTCTGTGATCAGAAAAATCACCCATACTTAGCATATGGGTTACCTGTTCTCATCCTTGCAAGCCCTGACTCACAGTTCAGGCTGTACTTTTGGGGAAGCAGAGTGGGTGTGATGAGCTGAAGGCTTTGTAGTTCCTGGAATTGAGTTTTGAAGATTTGGTCTGATCAGTCTTTCTGGCCCAATTTGAGAAAAAGAAAGAATCCTGACACCATTATCTCAAACATTTTACATTGTCCAGTCATCTTTGTAACATTCATTCAACAAAGATATATAGAACACATGCTCTGTGGAAGGCAGTGAGAACTATCTCAATTTGTTTTCCTCTGTCCTGTTCTCTATGAGAAACTGGGACTTCATTTTCTACCTATTGAACCCTCTGTGGTTGCTTCCACCCATTCTCCCTTTCAGAGGTTTCTTTTATTTGTTTTTGCCTAATGAAGCTCTCTCACTTTTAACAGGAAATCACTGTCATATACTTTTGAGTCTTCCAAAAAGTTGTCACCCCCATGTCAAGAATCAAATGAAAGCAAAGGCTCATCTTTTATATTTGCATTTAACAAAGCAGTATGAGAGAACTGTGGTTGCAGCTGATTAGGAGGCTGCTCATCAGACTTTTGCAGCTAGTTATCCTTATAGAGAAAAGTAAAGGAGGGAGGTTCCCTAAATGCCTTCTTATTTCTTCTTTTCCTTCTTTTTTTTTTTCCTTCAACTTTAAGTTCCGGAGTACATGTGCATGTTTGTTACATAGGTAAATGTGCGCCACAGTGGTTTGCTGCACAGATCAACCCATCACCTAGACATTAAGCCCAGCATCCATTAGCTATTCTTCCTGATGCTCTTCCTCTACCAGCCCTCCATGACAGGCCCTAGTGTGTGTTGTTCCCCACCATGTGTCCATGTGTTATCATTCAGCTCCCATTTATAAGTGAGAACATGCAGTGTTTGCTTTTCTGTTCCTGCGTTCGTTTGCTGAGGATAACGGCTTCCAGCTCCATCCATGTCCCTGCAAAGGACATGATCTCATTCCTTTTTATGGTTGCATAGTATTCCGTGGTAGATATGTGCAAAATTTTCTTTATCCAGTCTGCCATTGATGGGCATTTGGGTTGATTCTATGTCTTTGGTATTCTGAATAGTGCTGCAGTGAACATATGAGTGCATGTGTCGTTATAATAGAATGATTTATATTCCTTTGGGTATGTACCCAGTAATGGGATTGCTGGGTCAGATGGTATTTCTGCTTCTAGATCTTTGAGGAGTCACCACGCTGTCTTCCATAATGGTTGAACTAATTTACACTCCCATCAACAGTGTAAAAGCATTCCTTTTTCTCCACAACCTGGCAAGCATCTATTGTTTCTTGACTTTTTAATGATCGCCATTCTGACTGACATGAGATGTTACCTCCTTGTAGTTTTGATTTGCGTTTCTCTAATGATTAGTGATGTTGAGCTTTTTTTTCATGTTTCTTGGCCATATGAATGTCTTCTCCTTCTGCTGCAGAACAGCTCCCTCTGCCTCCCACTTTACCCTTACAAATAAGCAAGTTCTCTGCAGAGAAATGTGTGTGTTTTGTATACACACACACATATACACAAACTGCCTGCATATATCTTACTGCCTTACAGATACATCTAGAGAGGTTTTTGCTTGTTTTATTTTGTTTTGTTTTTGGCTGCAACAGTACCAAGGAAAGATTCAGGCTATAATCTGCCTTCATTTTCTTTTTTTCATATAGCCAGATGACCCTAATCTACCTTCTTATCCCACTTTTTGAGGTTCTTTTTGAGTCCTCACCACAAATTATCTGACTTTTTATCCTTGTTAGGAGGCAGAAATTCCCAGTTTTCAACTAAAAAAGTAATCATTAGGCATAATTTGTGGCACCTTTGTCATTTCATTTCTTTACAATTTCTTTTTCCTAGAACTTCCTCCAGCACAAGGGAGGCCAGTCTTTCTCATCAGGTATTTGTTTTTGTTGGTTTTTTAAATTAATAAGCTTTATTTTTTAGAGCAGTTTTAGGTTCACAGTAAAATTAAGTGGAAGGTACAAAAAGTTTGCATATGCCCCCACCCCAGCAAAACCTTCCCCACTATCAACATCCTGCACTATAGTCCTAAACTTGTTTCCACTGAAGAACCTACACTGACACATCATTATCACCCAAAGTCTGTCTTTTACATTAGAGTTCTCTCTTGAGGGAGTGTGCATTCTATGGGTTTTGAAAAGTATATAATGTATGGTATTACTACATAAATGTATAAAGTATATATGTATATTTTGGTAAGTATAAATTGACCCTTGTTAGTATCATGTAGAATAGTTTCACTGTCCAGAAAAAAAATTCTCTGTGCTCTACCTATTCATTCATCCCTCCCCCTAACCTTTGGCAACTACTTACCCTTTTATTGTCTCCATAGTTTTACACTTTTCCAGAATGTCATATAATTGGTATCATACAGTATGTAGCCTTTTCAGATTGATTTCTTTCACTTAGTAGCATGTATTTAAGGTTCTTCCATGTCTTTCTTTTCTTTTTTTTTTTTTTTTTTGAGACAGGGTCTCATGCCACCCAGGCTAAAGTGCAGTGGTACAATCATGGCTCACTGCAGGCTTGACCTCCTGGACTCAAGCAGTCCTCTCAGCTCAGCCTCCTAAGTAACTGGGACCAAGGGTGTGCACCACTATTCACAATGGCAAAGACATGGAATCAACCCAAAGACCACCTTCCATGTCTGTTCATGGCTTCAAACCTCGTTTATTTTTAATGCTGAGTAATATTGCATTGTGTGGACATACTAAAGCTTATTCATCTATAGAAAGACATCTTGGTTGCTTCCAAGTTTTGGAAATCATGAGTAAAGCTGTTATAAACATCCATGTGGTTTTTGCGTGGCTATAAGTTTTCAGTTCATTTGGGTAAATACAAAGAAACTCACTTGCTGGATCATATGGCAAGAATATATTTAGGTTTATAAGAAATTACCAACCTGTTTTCCAAAATGGTTGTACCATTTTCCCACCAGCAATGAACGAGAGTGCCTGTTGCTTCCACATCCTTGCCAGCATTTGCTATTGTCAGTGTTTTGGATTTTGGCCTTTTTTTTTTTTTTTTTTCAAGACGGAGTCTCGCTCTGTCGCCCAGGCTGGAGTGCAGTGACCGGATCTCAGCTCACTGCAAGCTCCGCCTCCCAGGTTTAGGCCATTCTCCTGCCTCAGCCTCCTGAGTAGCTGGGACTAATAGGCGCTTGCCACCTCGCCTGGCTAGTTTTTTTTTTTTTTTGTATTTTTTTTTTTTTTTAGTAGAGACTGGGTTTCACCATGTTAGCCAGGATGGTCTCTATCTCCTGACCTCGTGATCCGCCCGTCTCGGCCTCCCAAAGTGCTGGGATTACAGGCTTGAGCTACCATGCCCGGCCAATTTTGGCCATTTTAATAGCTATGTAGTCATGTCTTGTTGTTTTAATTTGCAATTCCCTAATGACATATGGTGTGGAACAGCTTTTCACATGCTTACTTGCCATCTGTATACCTTCTTTAGTGAGGTGTCCAAGTCTTTTGCCCATTTTAAAATTCAGTTCTTATTTTGTTGAGTTTTAAGAGTGCTTTATATATTTTAGATAGCAGTCCTTTATCAGATGTGTATTTTGCAAATTTTTTTTCATATGTGGTGTGTCTTCTCATTCTCTTGACATTGTCTTTCAGGGAGAAGACATTTTTCATTTTAATGACATCCAGCTTATCAATTATTTCTTTCACAGATCATGACTTTGATGTTATACCTAAAAAGTCATCATCATACCCAAGGTCAATTAGGTTTTCTCCTATGTTATCTTTTGGGATTTTTTAGATTTCCGTTTTATGTTTAGTTCTATGATCCATCTTGAATTAATTTTTGTTTTTTTTTGTTTTTTTTTTTTTGAGACGGAGTCTCGCTCTGTCACCCAGGCTGGAGTGCAGTGGCCGGATCTCAGCTCACTGCAAGCTCCACCTCCCGGGTTTACGCCATTCTCCTGCCTCAGCCTCCCGAGTAGCTGGGACTACAGGCGCCCGCCACCTCGCCCGGCTAAGTTTTTGTATTTTTAGTAGAGACGGGGTTTCACTGTGTTAGCCAGGATGGTCTCGATCTCCTGACCTCGTGATCCGCCCGTCTCGGCCTCCCAAAGTGCTGGGATTACAGGCTTGAGCCACCGCGCCCAGCCGAATTAATTTTTGTAAAGGATGTAAGGTCTGTGTCTAGATTCATTTTTGCATATTGATGTGCAGTTGTTCCAGCACCATTTTCTCCTTTGTCAAAGATCAGTTATATTTCTGTGGATCTGTTTCTAGGCTCTCTATTCTGTTCCATTGATTTATGTGTTTTTTACCATGACCACACTGTCTTGATACTGTGGCCTTATAATAAGTCTTGAAGTTGAGTAGTATCAGTCCTCCAACTTTGGTCTTCTCCTTCCATGTTGAGAGAGTCTTTTACCTCTCCATATAAACTTTAGAAACAATTTGTCAATATTCATAAAATAACTTGCTGGAATTTTTATTGGGATTGCATCAAAGCTGTAGATCAAGTTGTGAAGAAATGAGATCTTGACAGTATTGTCTTCCTATTCATGAATTTTGAATATCTTTCAATTTATTTAGTTCTTCCTTGATATCTTTCATCAGGGTTTTGCATATGTATATATTTATTTGTTTTCCTCATAGAGATCTGGTACATAGTTTGTTAGGTTTATACCTATGTATTTATTTTTTCCTTTTGAGTGCCAATGTAAACAGCAATGTATTTTTAACTTCGACTTCCGTTTGTTTGTTGCTGGCATATAGAAAACAATTGGCGTTTGCAGATTAACTTTGTTTCTTGAAACCTTGTTACAATTGCTTATCAGTTCCAGAAGATTTTTCTGTCTATCCTTGCTAATGTTCTACATAGATGCTTATGTCATCTGTGAACAAAGACCGTTTGATTTTTTTTCCTTCCCAATCTGTATACCTTTTATTTCCTTTTTGTGTCTTACTGCATTAGCTAGGACTCCTTAGGCACTTGCTTTTATCCATCACTATATTAGCCTGTTCTCATGCTGCTGATAAAGACATACCCAAGACTGGGTAATTTATAAAGGAAAGAGGTTTAATTGGCTCACAGTTCCACATGGCTGGGGAGGGGTCTCACTCATGGTGAAAGGCAAGGAGGAACAAAGCCACATCTTACATGGTGGTAGGCAAGAGAGAATGAGAGCCAAGCAAAAGGGAAATTTTTTTTAATAAAACCACCAGATCTCATGAGACTTATTCCCTACCACCAGAACAATATAAGGGAAACTGCCCCCGTGATTCAATTATCTTTCACCAGCTCCCTCCCACAACATGTGGGAATTGTGGGAGCTACGATTCAAGATGAGATGTGGGTGGGGACACACCCAAACTGTATCAATCACTAACCACTATCACTTGTTTCTCTAAAAGTTAGCGCTGAATTTGTTTATTTCTCAAATACCCCATGCACACATCTTAGATATTTGGCCACATTCACTTTTAATCAAAGTGGCTTTTGTATATAGGTTTGATCCTTTCCTCCCTTAAGCTTTAAAGGTTTTAGCCTCATTCATGAAGCCTAAATCTGTTGTGTTCTCAGTTTACTCTGAGAATAAAAGACAAGTCCATTCAAAATGACTTACAGCCAGGTGTGATGGTACACACCTGTAGTCCCAGCTACTCAGGAGACTAAGGTGGGAGGATTGACTGAACCTGAGAGTTTGAGTCCAGCCTGGGCAACATGGTAAGATCTTGTCTTTAAAGACTTGAGATCTTGTTTGACTTTTGATGTTTTCTTTTTAACGGTTCTGTTAGTACGTTTTCTGCCTTTACAAGCATAAGGAAGCCTAGAAAATTGAGCCTTCTCAGATAAAAGGAACAGGAGTGTTCTTAGAGCTGATGGTCATGGTTGGAAAGTATTGAGTTTTTGTGGGAAGAGTGGGAAAAGTAGCGTTTGTTTGTTTTAATGGTGAATATCAGCTTTAGTCTTCATTGTAATTCCTCCCAAACTCCTCCAAACTCCCAAAACCATAGCAATTAAATCATTAAAAACTGAGATTGCTTAATAGTGATTCTTGTTATCCTTACAGAGAATGATGGTTTATAGCAGGACTACAGTGTGTCAGGAGATGCCCATGGTTAGTTTGCCGATATACTCTTAGTGAGTCATTTACTTGTAGAGTAACCCTCTTACTTGGCTGTCCTTTGTCTAATAACTATTTTTATATTATCTGAAAAAAGGCAATAAGAACCACATGCATACCATTGATTTTCCCCCAAGGAGTAACTCTTGAAAAAGTGAATTTAGCGTATTTCTACCTGGTCTTCAAACAAATGTTTCTCAACTATTTAAAACATGAAAGTCTTATGACTGCTCCCTAAAACTTCTGATACAACTTCTGGGAAGGGGCACACCCTAATTATTTAAAGCACTAGTATCTTCTGTGTATCCCTAAGAACTAAGAAGGTAATGTAAAGCTCTGCTGTTTTGTAGTCTATGTTACAAAGTGAGAAAAAAGTAACAGCTTTTAATGTTTGTTTTTCAAACATAAAGATGTATGTTATAATGGATATACTTTTTCAATCCACTCATTTCTCACCTCTTTCTGGAATTTCTTATATGTACCCCACTGCCTGCCCAGGATCTAACCAATTCACCATTTGAGATTTGTTGCCCCAGACTTTTTATTCCTGTTGGATTGACTCTGTTTTTTTCTATTTTTTTATAGCATCAGTATATCACAAGTTATTTAGTAATTCCCCTATTAAAGTTGTTTCTACCTCTTAATCACTATAAACAATGCTCCAACAAACATTAATTTAGATATGCCTGCAGGTCAGAAAGGATCAGCCTCTCACATAGTACAGGGTCTTATCCAGTTAAAGTTATGTTAGTAGTGTCCGTTTTCACTAGACCTTTCAATCACACAGACTTTTCTTAAATTATTATTATTGTTTTTTTAAATTTTTGTGGGTACATAGTAGGTGTATATATTTAAGGGGTACTTGAGATGTTTTCATACAGGCATGCAATATGAAATAAGCACATCATGGAGAATGGGGCATCCATCCCCTCAAGCATTTATCCTTTGAGTTACAAACAATCCAATTATTAACACATTTTTCAAGTTATTCTAAAATATACAATTATTACTGATTATAGTCACCTTATTGTGCTATCAAATAGTAGGTCTTATTAATTAATTCTATCTTTTTGAACCCATGAACCATCTTCACCTTCCTCTCAAACTCTACCCCGTTCTCAGCCTCTGGTAACCATCCTACTCTATGTCTGTGAGTTCAATTGATTTGATTTTTAGATTCCACAAAAAAGTGAGAACATACTATCACACACTCTTAAGCTTGAGAATTCTGTTCTTGCGTCACTCCAGTCAAGGATAAAGCTTACCTATACTCCACAAAATTCTTCTTGTCTCTTAGAGGTAACCGTCTTTAAACAAAATGACAAAAGTGTATTTCTTTAATAAAAAATGTAAAATGATCCTAAGGCAGTATTTTTCAAACTGCAGGTCCAGGCCCATTATTGTCACAAAATCATTTTAGAGAATCACCTTTAGAGTTTTTTTATTGAAACAGGATAGAAAATATTAGGGAGCATCACATGTAATAAAAGTAGGATAGTTTCACAAAACTTTGAATTCAGTTACAGATCTATAAACCTATTTATAAAAATAGATGTACAGGGTTATTTCATAAACTATATTTCTTACTGTGGGTCACAGTCACTACATAGTCACAGTGAAAAAAATTGAAAAACATAATGTGAAAGATTTCTGAGGAAAGCACTGGAGCCTTGACAATATAATCGGTCATGTGGAATGTATGCAGTGAAGAATTGTGTTCAGTTTTGCATTCTTCCACCAGGTGTGTCTGTTCCTCTCAGTTGGGGACATGCTTCTTCACCTAACCATAGAGCACATCTGGCGCTCATGAGACATGTGGGCAGTGTCTGGGGCCTATTGACCCAGCCTCTCATTTCAAGAACCTCCTAGGTCAATAGCCTAAGCAAAAGCTCTTTTCTCTTTCTCTGTCTCTCTCTCTCTCTCTCTCTCTGTCTGTCTCACATACGTACGTGCGTGCGCGCGCACACACACACACTCACACACTCACACACTCCTTCCAAGTTCCTAGCTGGATATTCCAGTTAGGTCCATGGACTTTTAAAAAGAATTTGAAAGCAAGCATGAGCATTCCAGATGTTTATGACAGAAAGGGATCTCTGTGACTCTCGGATCCAATACACTTACCATACAACCTAGAATTAAGCTCCTTTGTGTTTACCCAAATAAATTGAAAACCTATATCCACACAAAAACCTGCACATGGATGTTTATCTCAGCTTTATTCGTGATTGCCAAAACTTGGAAGCAACCGAGATGTCCTTTAGTAGATGAACAGATAAACTGTGGTATATCCATACAATGGACTGTGACTCAGCATTAAAAAGAAATGAGGTGTCACACCATGAAAAGACATGGAAGAACCTAAGTACATATTACTAAGTGAAGAAGTCAATCTGAAAAGGTTACATACTGCATGGTTCCAAATATATGACATTCTGGAAAGGGCAGAACTATGGAGACAGTAAAAAGATCCATAGTCAACAACAAAAAACTCAAAAGACCCAATTCAAAAATGGGCAATGTGTTCAAATAGACAGTCTCCGAAGAAGATACACAGATGGCAATAAGCACATGAAAAGATGCTCAACATCATTACTCATTAGAGAAATGCAAATCAAAACCACAATTGTACACCATACCACTTAGAATGACTATTATATATATAAAAAAAAAGAAAGAAAGAAAGAAAGAAAGTGTTCTCTAGGATGAAAGGAAATTGAAACCCTGGTGCATTGCTGGTGGAAATGTAATATGGTACAGCCATTTAAGGAAAACAGTTTGTCAATTCCTCTATTAATTACCATAATGATTCAGCAATTTTACTCCTGGGTATATACCCAAAGGAAAACAAAGCAGGGACTCAGATATTTCCACACCGATGTTCATAGTAGCATTATTCACAATAGCCAAAAGGTGGAAACAAAGATGAAATGGATAAACAAAATGTGGTGTATATATACAATGGAATATTATTTAGCCATAAAAAGGAACACAATTCTGACATGTGGCCAGGCATGGTGGCTCACGTCTGTGATCTCAGTACTTTGGGAGGCCAAGACAGGCAGATCACCTGAGGTCAGGAGTTCAAGACCAGCCTGGCCAACATGACGAAACCCTGTCTCTACTGAAAATACAAAAATTGGCTGGGTGTGGTGGCACGCACCTATAATCCCAGCTACTCGGGAGGCTGAGGCAGGAGAATCTCTTGAACCTGGGAGGTGGAGGTTGCAGTGAGCCAAGATCACACCACTGCACTCCAGCCTGAGCAACAGAGCCAGATTCCATCTCAAAAAAAAAAAAAAAAAAAAAAAAATTCTGACATGTCCAACGTGGATAAACCTTGAAAACATTACACTAAGTGAAATAAGCCAGACACAAAAGGACAAATATTGTATGATTTCGCTTATATGAGATACTTAGAATAGGCAAATTCTCAGAGACAGAAAGTGGAATAGAGGTTACCAGGGTCTCAGGGTTCGGGGGAGGGATGAGGGAGTTATTGTTTAGTAGGTACAGAGTTTCTGTTTGGTATGATGAAAAAGTGTTTGAAATAGATAGTGGTGATGGTCACACAACATTGTGAGTGTACTTAATGCCACCAAATTCTACACTTAAAAATGGCTAAAATGATTTGCTTTGTGTTATATATATCTTTACCATAATTTTTTTTAATGATCAGTGATTACCAGAGATTTGTGGGAAGGGAGAGAGGGATTGAATAGGTAGAGCACAGGGGATTTTTTAAATATACTTTAAGTTCTGGGGTACATGTGCAGAATGTGCAGTTTTGTTACATAGGTATACACGTGCAACAGTGGTTTGCTGCACCCATCAACCCATCACCTACATTAGGTATTTCTCCTAATGCTATCCTTCCCCTAGCCCCCCACTCCCCGACAGGCCCCAATGTGTGGTGTTCCACTCCCTGAAGCACAGAGGGTTTTAGGCCAGTGAAATTATTCAGTATGATACTGTAATGGTTGACACATGTCATTATACATTGGTCAAAACCCACAGCATGTATAACACAAAAAGTGAACCCTAATATAAATGACAGTCTTTAATTAATAATAATGTATCAATATTGGCTCCTCAATTGTAACAAATGTATTACAGTAGTGCAACATGTTAATAATAAGGGAAAGTGTGTGGGTGGGCCAGTGGCAGGAAGGGAATATATAGGAATTCTCCATACTCCACTCAATTTTTCTGCAAACCTAAAACTGCTGTAAGGAATAAATTTTTTAGGGTTCTGGTTCCAAGATGGCTGAATAGGAACAGCTCCAGTCTACAGCTCCCAGCATGAGCAATGCAGAAGACAGGTGATTTCTGCATTTCCATCTGAGGTACCGGGTTCATCTCACTAGGGCTTGTCGGACATTGAGTGTAGCCCACGGAGTGTGAGCCAAAGCAGGGTGGGGCATTGCCTCACCCAGGAAGCGCAAGGGGTTGGGGAATTCCCTTTCCTAGCCAAGGGAAGCTGTGACAGATGGTAGCTGGAAAATCGGGACACTCTCACCCTAATACTGCACTTTTCCAGTGGTTTTAGCAAACAGCACACCAGGAGATTATATCCCGCGCCTGGCTCAGAGAGTCCCACGCCCATGGAGCCTCACTCACTGCTAGCACAGCAGTCTGAGATCGAACTGCAAGGCAGCAGCGAGGCTGGGGGAGGGGCCTCCACCATTGCTGAGGTTTGAGTAGGTAAGCAAAGTGGCCAGGAAGCTCAAACTGGGTAGAGCCCACCACAGCTCAAGGAGGCCTGCCTGCCTCTGTAGACTCTACCTCTAGGGGCAGGGCATAGCTGAATAAAAGGCAGCAGAAACTTCTGCAGACTTAAACATCCCTGTCTGACAGCTTTGAAGAGAGTAGTCGTTCTCCAAGCACAGAGTTTGAGATCTGAGAACGGACAGACTGCCTCCTCAAGTGGGTCCCTGACCTCTGAGTAGCCTAACTGGGAGACATCTCCCACTAGGGGCCGACTGACACCTCATGCAGCTGGGTGCCCCTCTGAGATGAAGCTTCCGGAGGGAGGATTAGGCAGCAACATTTGCCATTCTGCAATATTTGCTGTTCTGCACCCTCCGCTGGTGATACCCAGGCAAACAGGGTCTGGAGTGGACCTCCAGCAAACTCCAGCAGACCTGCAGCTGAGGGTCCTGACTGTTAGAAGGAAAACTAACAAACAGAAAGGACATCCACGCCAAAACCCCATCTCTACGTCACCATCATCAAAGACCAAATGTAGATTAAACCACAAAGACGGGGAGAAACCAGAGCAGAAAAGCTGAAAATTCTAAAAATCAGAGTGCCTCTTCTCCTCCTAAGGAAGGCAGCTCCTCACCAGCAACAGAACAAAGCTGGACAGAGAATGACTTTGATGAGTTGAGAGAAGAAGGCTTCAGATGATAGGTAATAAACTTCTCTGAGCTGAAGGAGGATGTTCGAACCCATCGCAAAGAAGCTAAAAACCTTGAAAAAAGATTAGATGAATGGCTAACTAGAATAAACAGCATAGAGAAGACCTTAAATGACCTGATGGAGCTGAAAACCATGGCATGGGAACTACATGATGCATGCACAAGCTTCAGTAGCCGATTTGATCAACTGGAAGAAAGGGTATCAGTGATTGATGATCAAATGAATGAAATGAAGCAGTAAGAGAAGTTTAGAGAAAAAAGTAAAAAGAAATGAACAAAGCCTCTGAGAAATATGGGACTTTGTGAAAAGACCAAATCTACGTCTGATTGGTGTACCTGAAAGTGACAGGAAGAATGGAACAAAGTTGGAAAACACTCTTCAGGATATTATCCAGGAGAACTTCCCCAACCTAGTAAGGGAGGCCAACATTCAAATTCAGGAAATACAGAGAATGCCACAAAGATACTTCTCGAGAAGAGCAACTCCAAGAGACATAATTGTCAGATTCACCAAAGTTGAAATGAAGGAAAAAATATTAAGGGCAGCCAGAGAGAAAGGTCGGGTTACCCACAAAGGGAAGCCTATCAGACTAACAGCATATCTCTCAGCAGAAACTCTACAAGCCAGAAGAGAGTGGGGGCCAATATTC
The DNA here is from genome assembly GCF_003255815.1 of Theropithecus gelada. Lineage (NCBI taxonomy): Eukaryota > Metazoa > Chordata > Mammalia > Primates > Cercopithecidae > Theropithecus > Theropithecus gelada. The sequence continues at coordinate 47,393,525 of NC_037683.1, read as the reverse complement.
AACATTCTTAAAGAATTTTCAACCTAGAATTTCATATCCAGCCAAACTAAGCTTCATAAGTGAAGGAGAAATAAAATCCTTTACAGACAAGCAAATGCTGAGAGATTTTGTCACCACCAGGCCAGCCTTGCAAGAGCTTTTGAAGGAAGCACTAAACATGGAAAGGAACAACCAGTACCAGCCACTGCAAAAACATGCCAAATTGTAAAGACCATCGATGACAGGAAGAAACTGCATCAACTAATGAGCAAAATAACTAGCTAACATCATAATGACAGGATCAAATTCACATGTAACAATATAAACCTTAAAAGTAAATAGGCTAAATGCTCCAGTTAAAAGACACACACTGGCAAATTGGATAAAGAATCAAGACCCATCAGTGTGCTGTATTCAGGAGACCTATCTCATATGCAGAGATGCACATAGGTTCAAAATAAAGGGATGGAGGAAGATCTACTAAGCAAATGGAAAACACAAAAAAGCAGGGGTTGCAATCCTAGTCTCTGATAAAACAGACTTTAAACCAACAAAGATCAAAAGAGACAAAGAAGGCCATTACATAATGGTAAAAGGATCAATTCAACAATACAAGAGCTAACTATCCTAAATATATATGCACCCAGTACAGGAGCACCCAGATTCATAAAGCAAGTCCTTAGAGACCTACAAAGAGACTTAGACTCCTACACAATAATAATGGGAGACTTTAACACCCCACTGTCAACATTAGACAGATCAACGAGACAGAAAGTTAACAAGGATATCCAGGAATTGAACTCAACTCTGCACCAAGCGGACCTAATAGACATCTACAGAACTCTCCACCCCAAGTCAACAGAATATACATTCTTCTCAGCACCACATCACACTTATTCCAAAATTGACCACATAGTTGGAAGTAAAGCACTCCCCAGCAAATGTAAAAAAACAGAAATTATAACAAACTGTCTCTCAGACCACGGTGCAATCAAACTAGAACTCAGGACTAAGAAACTCACTCAAAACCGCTCAACTACATGGAAACTGAGCAACCTGCTCCTGAATGACTACTGCATACATAACGAAATGAAGACAGAAATAAAGATGTTCTTTGAAACCAATGAGAACAAAGACCCAACATACCAGAATCTGGGGAACACATTTAAAGCAGTGTGTAGAGGGAAATTTATAGCATTAAATGCCCATAAGAAAAAGCAGGAAAGATCTATAATTGACACCCTAACATCACAATTAAAAGAACTAGAGAGGCGAGGGCAAACACATTCAAAATCTAGCAGAAGTCAAGAAATAACTAAGATCAGAGCAGAACTAAAGGAGATAGAGACACAAAAAGCCCTTCAAAAAAGTAGTGAATCCAGGAGCTGGTTTTTTTTAAAAGATCAACAAAATTGATAGACCACTAACAAGACTAATAAAGAAGAAAAAAGAGAAGAATCAAATAGATGCAACAAAAAATACTAAAGGAGATATCACCACCGATCCCACAGAAATACAAACTACCTTCAGAGAATACTATAAACACCTCTATGCAAATAAACTAGAAAATCTAGAAGAAATGGATAAATTCCTGGACACATACACCCTCCCAAGACTAAACCAGGAAGAAGTTGAATCTCTGAATAGACCAGTAACAGGCTCTGAAGTTAAGGCAATAATTAATAGCCTACTAACCAAAAAAAAGTCCAGGACCAGAGGGATTCACAGCCAAATTCTACCAGAGGTACAAGGAGGAGCTGGTACCATTCCTTCTGAAACTATTCCAATCAATAGAAAAAGAGGGAATCCTCCCTAACTCATTTTATGAGGCCAGCTTCATCCCGATACCAAAGCCTGGCAGAGACACAATAAAAACAGAATTTTAGACCAATATCCCTGATGAACATTGATGAAAAAATACTCAGTAAAATGCTGGCAAACCAAATCCAGCAGCACATCAAAAAACTTATCCACCACGGGCCGGGCGCGGTGGCTCAAGCCTGTAATCCCAGCACTTTGGGAGGCCGAGACGGGCGGATCACGAGGTCAGGAGATCGAGACCATCCTGGCTAACACGGTGAAACCCCGTCTCTATTAAGAAATACAAAAAACTAGCCGGGCGAGGTGGCGGGCGCCTGTAGTCCCAGCTACTCGGGAGGCTGAGGCCGGAGAATGGCGTGAACCCGGGAGGCGGAGCTTGCAGTGAGCTGAGATCCGGCCACTGCACTCCAGCCTGGGCGACAGAGCGAGACTCCGTCTCAAAAAAAAAAAAAAAAAAAACTTATCCACCACGATCAAGTTGGTTTCACACCTGGAATGCAAGGCTGGTTCAACATATGCAAATCAATAAATGTAACCCATCATATAAACAGAACCAAAGACAAAAACCACATGATTATCTCAATGGATGCAGAAAAGGCCTTTGACAAAATTCAACAGCACTTCATGCTAAAAATTCTCAATAAACTAGGTATTGATGGGACATATCTCAAAATAATAGGAGCTATTTATGACAAACCCACAGCCAATATCATACTGAATGGGCAAAAACTGGAAGCATTCCCTTTGAAAACTGGCACAAGACAGGGATGCCCTCTCTCACCACTCCTATTCAACATAGTATTGGAAGTTCTGACCAGGGCAGTCAGGCAGAAGAAAGAAATAAAGAGTATTCAATTAGGATAAGAGGAAGTCAAATTGTCCCTGTTTGCAGATGACATGATTTTATATTTAGAAAACCCCATCATCTCAGCCCAAAATCTCCTTAAGCTGATAAGCAATTTCAGCAAAGTCTCAGGATACAAAATCAATGTGCAAAAATCACAAGCATTCCTATACACCAATAACAGACAAACAGAGAGCCAAATCATGAGTGAACTCCCATTCACAATTGCTTCAAAGAGAATAAAATACCTAGGAATCCAACTTACAAGCGATGTGAAGGACCTCTTCAAGGAGAACTACAAACCACCCCTCAACAAAATAAAAGAGGACACAAACAAATGGAAGAACATTCCATGCTCATGGATAGGAAGAATCAATATCGTGAAAATGGCCATACTGCCCAAGGTAATTTATAGATTCAGTGCCATCCCCATCAAGCTACCAGTGACTTTCTTCACAGAATTGGAAAAAACTGCTTTAAAGTTCATATGGAACCAAAAAAGAGCCCACATTGCCAAGACAGTCCTAAGCCAAAAGAACAAAGCTGGAGGCATCACGCTACCTGACCTCAAACCATACTGCTAGGCTACCATAACCAAAACGGCATGGTACTGGGACCAAAGCAGAGATATACACGAATGGAACAGAACAGAGCCCTCAGAAATAATACCACACATCTACAACCGTCTGATCTTTGACAAACCTGACAAAAACAAGAAATGGGGAAAGATTCCCTATTTAATAAATGGTGCTGGGAAAACTGACTAGCCATATGTAGAAAGCTGAAACTGGATCCCTTCCTTACACCTTATACACAAATTAATTCAAGATGGGTTAAAGACTTAAATATCAGACCTAAAACCATAAAAACTCTAGAAGAAAACCTAGACAATACCATTCAGGACATAAGCATGGGCAAGGACTTCATGTCTAAAACACCGAAACCAATGGCAACAAAAGCCAAGATAGACAAATGGGATCTAATGAAACTAAAGAGCTTCTGCATAGCAAAAGAAACTACCAGCAGAGTGAATAGGCAACCTACAGAATGGGAGAAAATTTTTACAATCTACCCATCTGACAAAGGGCTAATATCCAGAATCTACAAAGAACTTAAACAAATTTACAAGAAAAAGTCAAACAACTCCATCAAAAAGTGGATGAAGGATATGAACAGACACTTCTCAAAAGAAGACATTTATGCAGCCAACAGACACATGAAAAAATGCTCATCATCACTGGCCATCAGAGAAATGCAAATCAAAACCACAATGAGATACAATCTCACACCAGTTAGAATGGCAATCATTAAAAAGTCAGGAAACAATAGGTGCTGGAGAGGATGTGGAGAAATAGGAACACTTTTACACTGTTGGTGGGACTGTAAACTAGTTCAACCATTGTGGACAACAGTGTGGCAATTCCTCAAGGATCTAGAACTAGAAATACCATTTGACCCAGCTATCCCATTACTGGGTATATACCTAAAGGACTATAAATCATGCTGCTATAAAGACACATGCACATGTAAGTTTATTGCAGCACTATTCACAATAGCAAAGACTTGAAACCAACCCAAATGTCCATCAGTGACAGACTGGATTAAGAAAATGTGGCACATATACACCATGGAATACTGTGTGGCCATAATAAAGAATGAGTTCATGTCCTTTGTAGGGACATGGATGAAGCTGGAAACCATCATTCTCAGCAAACTATCGCAAGGACAGAAAACCAAACACCGCATGTTCTCATTCGTAGGTGGGAATTGAACAATGAGATCACTTGGACACAGGGTGGGGAACATCACACACCAGGGCCTGTCATGGAGTGGGGGAAGAGAGGAGGGATAGCATTAGGAGATATACCTAATGTAAATGATGAGTTAATGGGTGCAGCACACCAACAGGGCACATATATACATATGTAACAAACCTGCACGTTGTGCACATGTACCCTAGAACTTAAAGTATAAAAAAATTTTTTTTTAAAAATAAGACCACAATATAAGTATTTTTATAATGGCTTTTTTTACTACTGTGTTCATACAGTATTAACGTCTCTCCAGGGATTCAGCCTGGACAGGCAAGGACAAATATAGGGTGACGATGGGAAGGTTAACTAAAGGATCATGAGGCTGCTGAAAGAGGATGAGACTCAGAGCATGTGGAAATTTAGGAGCAGAGGATGTTTTCTGTCCCTCTAGACTTTTACCCCAAGCCCCATAGAGGAGAGGGACTAGTATTTGAGTGAATGAGTGGAGATAACTGAGCCCTTGTGTCTGAGGATCTCCAACAACATGGACTGTTGAGCAGAGCAAGTTTCTGCTCCTGCTCAGGGACTCCCAGTCCCTGGAAGGTGGCAAGAGGGTGGCATGACAGGACTGAACAAAGCAAGGTGGTGCTTCCACATTCACTTCTGCACTCAGCATATTCTATGACTTCCCTGCTAGGGGTGAGCAGGTACAAAAGTCAAGCAATCCTGGTGGCCAGTTGTCTGAAATTACCATAATCGAAATCTGGGGGGCATGTAGGAGCCTGTGGGGGAGCATGGGAAGGACCTGTTCCACCCACCCTAAACCAAGATGTATGCACATTAACCCCAGATTCCCACATGATGCTGCTGTGACCCTTCTGAGTCACTTTCTTTCACTCTGTGTCTTCCTCCTACATGGCTTTCTGCCCAACTCCCACTAGGCAGGCTTAACAGAAAACCTCCTTTGTGCTTAACACAAAACCTCCTTTGATCTTTGGGGATGCTTTAGGCAAACACCTGTTAAGTGTTGGCTCAGTAGGCCTAGACCTTGCGCCTCCATGGCCTGGAGGCCTTGCAGGGACTGGGCCCCCATCCCTTAGGCACAGAATCATCATTCAGAGGACCGACACATCCATGCTTCTTCCTATCTGGGCTTTCTGCATCCTTTCAGAAGTGGAAACATTATGCTAAATGCTGGGGTCCTGTCTGAGGAAGAAAGTCCTGCCACCTCCTCCTTCTGATGATAGGATGATGGGTAATCCTGGATCTCCTTAGGAACCAGGGGCATCCCAACTGTCCCTCACAACATGTCATAAAGAAGTCATTTCACTTCTTGCCCTTTCTTTAGCTCTTGGCTCCTCTGTGGTAGGTTGGAAGCAGAATGCAAAAGTGCCACCTTCTGAGGGATATCAGGTGGCCAAAGCAGAGGTCCCTCCCAACTGTTCAGGGCAGCCTCTTTGTCTTTCTGCTTCCCAGTCCACTCCTCCCACTCATACAGACTCCCTGGTCCCTTACCTCACTGAGCACTAGGAAGCCACCCCTGCCCTGTTTCTCTATCTGCAGCCCCATGCTCTTGCTCAGGCTGCATGTATTTAGAGCTTTCTCTGTGATCTCTCCTGCTGGTGCAATGTTCCAAGAGCACCTGCTGCATAGATATCAGCAGTAGGCTTTGACCACCTTTCCCTGCCCACCTACACTCTCACACTGCCACCAACTGCTTGGGCCCTAATAGTAACTTTCAGAATCTCTCTCCACACCCAGCTTTCTGGCTTTGGTTCTCCATACCATTCCCCCTACCCATAGCCATAGTCCCTTCCTAGCTCCTCACTTGTCCCTCTTGGTCTGTGCCCACACTCCCTTATATGTGGAGGAATTATTTCTTCTTCTAATCCATTATATCCTCCATCACTAACTCTACTTCTCTCTGCCACAGGAAAAATGTCTGCTTTTAGTAAAAGCCAGCTCCTTGACTTGGGTGCGTGCCCCCCACTTCTTCACTTCCACACAACAACGTTCTTCCAGAAATTCTCCCCTTGCTGTCTTGCTTATCCCTCTTGACTGGATCTTTTCTATCACCATCCAGCCATCCAACAGACTACATCTCCTGTCTTAAAAAAAAAAAAAACTCATTCTGGATCCCACTCTCCCCTCCTGCACCTCTATGAAACAAAAGCCCTTGAAAGAGTTGATTTCGCTTGCTGTCACCAACTGTTCTTCTTCCATTATCTCTTGAATCCACTCCAGTCGTGTCCATTCCTCCATTACTCACCTGAGGCTATTCTCAGGGTCATTAGTGATCTCTATGTTGCTAAATCTAATGGTCAACTATAAGTCCTCATATTAATTGACTGATTGGCAACTTGTCATTCCATTGGTCACCTTCTCCTTGAAACACTTTTGTTTCTTGGCTTCCAGTATGCTGCTCTTCTAGCTTTCCTTCTGTCTTGCTGGCTGCTGTGTCTCAGTCTCCTCTGCCTACCGGTTCTTCCTCCTCTTCTCAATCTTTTAACATTAAAGAGTCCCAAAGACCAGTCCTTAGATCTCTTTCATTTAAGCAACATACATTCATCTCAAACAATACAAATGTGAACTCCTGACTCCCCTTCTCCCACCATCACCCAGTAACACCAAACCTACTCCAATGTCAGTATTTCCCACATCAATTAATGGCAACTTCGTCCTGCCAGTTGTTCAGGGCAAAAACTTTGGTGCCATCCTTGACATTTTTTTTCTCTAATTGTCCACATCCAATCTATCAGTAAATCCTATTGTCTACCTTCAAAATGAACCCAGCGTCTAAATGCCTGTAATCTCCTCTGCTGCTGTAATTACTGAAGTAACCTTAAAACTAAATCTCCCTGCTTCTACTCTAATCTATACCCCCAATGCTCTATTTTTAGCACCATGACCTAAGTGATCCTTTTAAGATATAAATCAGATCTAAGCAGACCCCCTAATAGCTCCCCAATTTACTCAAAGTAAGAGCTAGCTTCCTTGCTGGCTTCCTACCAGGCCTTATACCATGTGGCCCCTTACCACTCTGGAGTCCTCCTCTACCACTTTCTCCCTTTATTCCTTTATTACTCTGCTTTAGGTTCACTGGCTTCCTTGTTCCTTCTGACAGACTGGGCAATCGCCAACCTCCAGGCATCTGCATTAGCTATAATTTCTGGCCGGAATGCTCTTCCTCATTTACCCACGTGACTTACTCTCTTATCACCCTCAAGTCCTTGCTGACATGTTAATTTCCTAGTGAGACCTGCCCTGAGCTCCTTATTTAAAACTATACCCCCATTCAAGTCTTCTCTAATCCCATTACCCTGATTTTTTACATATATCTGGTCACCTTCTATATACTATGTTTTTAATTTATACTTCTTTTCTCTTCCTCCCAGGCATGCTCCCATCGTAAGCTCCTTGAGAGAGCAGATTTTTTTTCCCTCTTATGTTCACTGCTGTATTCCCGGTGCCTATAAAAGTGCCTGGCATATAATAGGCGCTCAATATTTATTGAAGGAATGAAGAATGGGTGAATGAATGCCATTCATTCTCCAGCTTGGCAACCTCATTCTGATCCCTTAAACATTTTACTGTGTGTTTCTTAAAATTATTATACAGGGGTTTCTCCAGTGAGTCACTATTCTCTGACATGGCATGCTGTTGTTTGACACCATGCCTCTGTTCGTGTTGTTCTCTCAGGCTGGGGAAGCCTCTCTACTCCCTACCTCCTTCCCAACTAACACCTGCTCATCCTTTGGAACTCAACCTACATATCATCTCTTCTAGGAAACTTTCCATGAACATCCCCCAAAACTAGATTAAGTGCCTTCCTATGTACTTTCATCTTATTGCTTCTAATGACTTTTTATATGACTGTGTATCCCAGAGTTCATGAGCTTTATGAGACGAGGCCTGTGTATTGTTCACTGTTGTCTCTGTAGTGCCTGGCACAGTGCCCGACACACAGCAAGTACTTGAATATTTGAATTATTGAATGCAAGACTCAGCCCAAAGTTGTTTTTATTTTGACCCTTTTAGGGATCTCTTCATCAACTAGTCTTCATTCTAGGCAGCATTCATTCCATGCAAATGAAAGGCAATGGAGGTTGGAACAGGCAACAGGACTAGAGTGGGCTCTCAGGAGGGTTACCCTTAAAGATCTCAATAACAACAGGGAAAAGACAGGGAGATTCTATCATCTGGTTTTGACATCTGTCATATTAGCTGTGTGCTTCTGCTAAACATTCCTAAAGGAAGGTGCACCATGGCACTCTAAAGGACCTTCCCTGCAGGTTGTGAGCATATACTGTATAGAAGTCATCAATGAATTTTGCCTATGGGCCAAAAATGCATTAGATTCCTGGCCACTGTTTCTTATACTATCGTCATGTCCACGTTGATCCTCTGAACCCAACACACCATGGGACAATAGAATTCAAGCCTGACCTTCACCTTCAATGCACCTAAAACAAGGGCCTTTCTTCTCTGTTCAAGTCCCTTTATCCACATTCTACGGTGGGACTGGGAGGAGTCATGTGGAATGCTGACCCATCTGAAATAAAATGTGATTTAAGCTTCTATACCACATAAGAAATACTTTTTAGGTCCTTTACTCTTTCTCTGACTATCATATACTACACTGAAAATGAGGAGGCACAAACAGGTGGCTCTTTGCTTAAAGGTACAAAGTATATTTGGAGAATGCCCTGCTTCACCTGCATGTTAATGGAAATGGCAATGAAAGCCTTTTTCAGGGGGATGCAGAGGTTCAGGAACCTATGAACTCCTTTTTCTTGTAATGGGTATTCTTGCATAAACCAGTGCCTTCTGCTGAGGTGAGTTGAGACCTGGGATAGATTTCCTGGTTGAGTGGCACAAGTCATTTGAGGACAGAGTTTGGAACATTTGTAGGAGTGGCACAGGACCCAGGATTGGCTGGACTGAAGGGAGTGTTGCTAGAGCAGATTATTTAGGCACTGGGGGGCATCAGAGAAGACCAGGCCTTCCTCCTCAGTAGAAGGAGGCTGAGCCTCAGGGTCCTCTGTTGTCTTCTCTGTTGTAGCTCCCCACACATGATATTTGGTGACAGTTGGACTCTTCTCAATGTTTTTTGTCCTGTCTTGGGTCACTGTCTCAGCCTTAGAAAGGAGAATGGATTCCTCATGCCTTCGATCTTTCATTTCAGGGTTAATCCAGTGCAGAAACAGCTTCATCTTGTTATCCAAGCCAACTTCTGGAGCTTCTGGAAGGATGATGCTCTTGTGAGTATGGACTCCCCTTACCAGACCCTGCAACTCTTATTCCTAGAAAGTGTGACCCTGCAAATTTTGACCCTGCAAATGTTGCCCTGTAAAACATGGCCCTGAACCATTTGACCCTGAAAACTTTGAATCTGAAAAAAATTTACCCCTTCAAATACTGTACTTGCAAAATTTCGGCCCAGCAATTAATGGCCCAGTAAATTGGCCCTTTAAGCTCTGGGCACTCCAGGTTTGGCATTCTCAGAAATCGTTGTTTGGATGAGGTTATTCAGCTTACTCTAACAGCTTTGCAAATTATTCTTATCTGGTCTTTTGCCCCAGGTAATCCTGGAGGATGCTCTTGGAACTCAAGGTTAGGGAGAAGCTGGTGAAGGAGCAATAGCCAGTACTGAGAGGATGGAAATGGGACTCTGCAGATCCAGACAGATCCTTGCTAGTCCCTGCTCAAGGCAACCATCTTAGCTAGACTAAAGTTTTACCTGAGAAAGATCCTGGAGATATATTTGGCAAATTGTGAGCTCTGGAGTTCTGCTTAGATGTGCCCCGTTCGCCCCTGAGCCTTGGCAGAAAGGGTGCTCTCTCTGGCTGGGGAGAGCTCCAATGCTGTCCAGATACCCCCTTCTCTGTGATTCCCAGCTGCTTTGAACATCATCGAATGTCACTGGGTTGTCTGTTTTCTCTGCCGAAATAGGGACTTGTCCTCACTTTTGCAAAGACCTGGTCTAAGAGGTTCAGGGCCCTCCAGGCTGGGTTGTTGACTCCAGCCTCCAGCTGAACAGAAAGTACCTGGGCCTCTGTCGTGCCCCCACTGGGTGTGAGATCCCAGAATCCCAGTAGGCATTGGGTACTGCTCAGGAACTTGATCACCTGTAAGCTCTGCTGCACTGTCTTTGGTTCAACTGCAAGCTGTTCTTTCAGGCCAACCCATTCTGGATCTGGGGCACATGGGATGCCTGGTGGGATATGGAGTTTCTGGAGCAATGTTTTCCCTTGGTTTAGCAACCTTTAGACTCCTAAAGGATCCCTGAGTGGAGATTCTTTGGGATGGTCAAAATTTGTTCCCTGAATTCCCTTGTCTTTATGGGACTTCTCAAATGTATCTCGAGGAATTTATTTTACAGGTAAAAATTTAGTTTGGCCAAGATGGGTGCCTTGAGTGATTAGGGCCTGTGAGGATCTGTCTGCCTCTCTAGCAGTACCATCTCCATCAGCTTGTATTTTAGCCCAGAACACTTGTACATTATCTACACAAGCCTCATTGGTGTTTTGAAAGCATGGCCCAGGACTTACACATTGCTGTTTGGATGAGACTGAGTCAGAGGCTCTGATGGGCTCAATCTATGATTGTGGATTCATGAGTGAGTGCCTGGGCCACAGCCCTGGAAAGAGCCACATAATAGAGAGCAGGCAGTCCTGACAGAAAGGCCAAAACTTGTCTCAAGTTTCTCAGTGGCTTCCTGGTACAGGGTCTGAGCAGCTCAGGATCATCAGTAACAGCATCTGGTAAGGCCTGTTGCTGCTAGTCAAGGGCTGTCAATATTCAGAGTGTCCCTTCCTGATCTGTGTAGGGGCTGATATGTGTCACTTCCAGGTCCAGGTGTTTGCTTTTCAGAGGACAGGGGCACCAAGTTGCTGCCCAGGCCCTTGGAATACTGCAAGGCGTATTCCAGTGACTTGTAGTCCCAACAATGGCAGATGTGGGCAGGGACAATGCCCTAGCAGATCTTCCCATATTTGTAATCTATGTGGCTCTGCAACATGACCTTGGCCTGAGGAAACAATTGCAGACTGGCCCTCCTGCTACAGTGGATTAGAGCAGGCCACTATTCCCACTGGCCTCTGGTGCTGCATGTTGGGAAGACCCACATAGGTCAGGGTTGTGCTGCTCCAGGGCAGGGATTATTGGTCATCAGGTCACAGGAGGAACTGGATAGACTGCTGGATCTTTTGGATCAGGTCCCAGCAATGGCAAATCAACCCTCTGTTTCAATTGCTCCTGGAGGTAGAATTCCAGTAGCCTCTGGGCATGGTCTAGGAGAATGCTACCTCCATCTTGAGGACTAAAATGGACTTCACCAATCAAAGAGGGTCCTGATCTAGTGGGAAAGTGCAACATGTCTCAGGGCTTACATTGTATTATTTCCTGGATCTACAGAGATTTCTGGACAACAGCTGGCAAACTCCACTGAAGCTGGAGCTGCCTCTACAGCAGGTGCCACTCCAAGGCTTTCACTTAGCCTAAGTCAGATACAGGACATTGATCTGGGTTTGTCCATGGTCAGATGGAGAATGTGGGGGAAAAGATGGGGAAGGACGAGGGATTTTAATTAGTACAGAGGTGAAGGAGAAATCATTGAAGAGAAAAGGCCAAGGGCTCCCCTGTTTTGGAGATCTCTAAAGGCAGACCAGGGATCTCTAAAGGCAGACAGTAATGTGCAGAAAAGAGAAACCACAGTAAGGTAGCTACAGGTGTGGTACACTGAGGCCTCAGTGCATCCCCCAGGCAATGGACAGAGGCCACTTAGAAGCTGAAAGAGGGGAGAGGGTGGAGCTAGAGCCATAGGGGTTGGGATTTGTTCACAGTAATTTTTCTGCTCTGAGTCCATGGTGGATCCTTCAAAAACCCTGAAAGTTTAGGTGGACCAGCTAACCTCCCATGAAACCCAGAGTCAAGGAGATGGAAGCTCATCTGTTCAACAGAAGCCTTAGAGATAGCGTTCAGGGTGAAAGAAATGGCTGTTTGTCTGCTTTCCATCCTTTGGAAAATTAGAAGTGGTGTGGTATAAGCTGCCACAGGAACTCCTCCACAGATCTTGGGAGACCTCAAATGTGGGAATATGTGAAACAATATCCTTTTCTTTTTTTTCTTTTTTCTTTTTCTTTTTTTTTTTTTTTTTTTTTTTTTTGAGGCGGAGTCTCGCTCTGTCACCCAGGCTGGAGTGTAGTGGCACAATCTCGACTCACTGCAAGCTCCGCCTCCCGGGTTCATGCCATTCTCCTGCCTCAGCCTCCCGAGTAGCTGGGACTACAGGCACCCACCACCACGCCCGGCTAATTTCTTTTTGTATATTTAGTAGAGATGGGGTTTCACTGTGTTAGCGAGAATGGTCTCGATCTCCTGACCTCGTGATCTGCCCGCCTCGGCCTCCCAAAGTGCTGGCATTACAGGCATGAGCCACCGTGCCCGGCCAACAATATCCTTGTACTTGGAGATTCCTCAGGACTTTTTGGACATTGCAATAGCAATTGAAAGGAATGTGGGGTCATAGGGTGTTGTTTTAGGTTTGGGAGCTCTGGGTTCAGGGAAAGAAAGGGAATCTAGTATTCAAGGGCTGCTGACCTTGGTTCTCCAGGACAAATTTGGAGTTGTTTTTCTTCCTCTCCTGCTGGCTCAGAGGAATTCCAGGCTTCTCAAAGTTTGAAGACAGAGATCCCATGACCTGGGACACAGCTGGGACTTGCGATCTCTGTCCTCGCTGAAAGTGATCAGCCCAGGAATCTTGGACGCTGTCTGCACCAGCTGACTGGGCAGCTGACTGGGTTAAAGATTTCTGATCCATTAATTGTGACAGTGTTGGAGTTACAGATGCCAGTGAAAGCTCTTTGGATTTCTGGGAACCCGGATCCTGACTATGCTCAAAAGACACATTAGACGTAGACAAAGCCTCTAGGCCAGAGGAGCCCTGTGATGGCCCCTGTGAAGTCAGGGAGATCTGGTTGTTCTCACCTGCCAGCAATTGCTGAATCTCCAGAGCCATAACATTGCAAATTTGGCAGCAGGGATCTGCACACAGAATTCGCCGCACACTTCCTTCCTGAGGAAGCCAGCCCTGGCTGGGAAGAGAAACATGACAAACATTAATGATGGAGTGACCTCTGCCTTCTCGGAATAGTGTGGGCCGGGGTTGGCATTGTCCTTTCCCAGTCCTGAAAATCCTGGGGCCTACACTCTCTTGTTGTCTACCTCTCTGCTTTTCTTTCTAAGAAAATGCCATTTGGAGGCCGGACACAGTGGCTCACGCCTGTAATCCTAGCACTTTGGGAGGCTGAGGCAGGTGGATCACCTGAGGTCAGGAGTTCAAGATCAGCCTGGTCAGCATGGTGAAACCCCATCTCTACTAAAAATACAAAAATTAGCCAGACATGGTGGCGCTACTACTACTAGTAGCAGGTGGCTCCCTGCTACTCAGGAGGCGGAGGTAGGAGAATCGCTTGAACCCAGGAGACAGAGCTTGCAGTGAGCTGAGATTGTGCCATTGTACTCCAGCCTGGGCAACAAGAGTGAAACTCTGTCTCAGAAAAAAGAAAAAGAAAATAAAAAGAAAAAGCCATTTGGCAAGGTGGGCTGGGCTGACAGTCTGGAGCTTGTTGGGCAAGGCTTCAGACCACCATGGAATGGCATGGCCCTCAGAGAAGGCTGGGAGCTGCGGTCAGTTCTCTGTTGACCGTGTTGAAAAGCTGAACTGGGAGAATGGAGCCAAGTGGTTAGCTGATGGGGCATCACCAATTAGAACATGGATCAGTCTCATTTGAGGCTAAGAAACCCAAAGCCTGGTATTTGGGCTTGAAGTTCATGTAGAACCTCTGCATTCTGAGGGCTATTTGGTATCCCTGCTGATATACCCAACATCTTTTGGGACTCAATTCTGTTCTCTAGAAATCTTAAGAAATGGTTAAGATGATAGACTGCCATCTGAGGGCTATCTCCCTATGACAGAGCCAGTGGAGGTAATGTCAGCAGAGTCCAGTTAGACTCAGAGGAGAGAGAATAAAGAATAAGACGGGGATGACTTCTTTATGCAAAATCCATTCCTCTTGACTGAATAGCTTGTCTCGTGGCTGAATGCAACCCCGTGTAGAGTCTTTTATGAATTATACACTAGTACCAGCCTGAATTCTAGAACTACTGTGACCCTAGTCCAAAGCAGAATTGGGTGACCTTCCCTCCTGAGCTGTCTGGCCCAGCCCCCGTGACCTGGCAACTCTATCAACTAGCGAACCAGCCTCCCCTGTGTATGTCTCCTTCCCATCCATTATCCCTCTTCTCATCTCTACCCCAAGCCAAGCTGAGAAATGATCACAAACCAGACTAGCAGCTGGGAGACTGCAAAGAACAAGAGATTACCTTTTCATGAGAAAGAGCAGCTTCCCCAACTTCTTGGCTTCTTCCTGGGAAGTTCTCCTAGCTGAGGAAACAGAAGATAGTGTTATGTGGAACTGGAGAGGATTCAGGAACATCCTATAAGAAGTTGAAGGCCTTTTAATGAGAGGATACTAAAAACCCCAAGAGTCAGAACACTAAGTCACATCTGTGTACAACTTAACCATTTACAATGTGTTGTTCTGTACCTCACCTCATTTGTTCTTCACCATCACACTGGGAGTGAGGAAGGATCATCACATGCCCATTTTATGGAGAACAAGACTGAGAGTTGAAGTGAGTTCCACAGGTTTGTAAAACTAGTAAATGACAGAGTTGAGGACTTATGCCCTACTTCTTCATTCTTTATTCTCAGGAGGATAAGATAGAGAATTTTTTTAATGTCCCTAGGCTCTGATTTTCCACCCAAGGAAGTCTTCCATGAGAAATTGTCCCTGAGGGGGTACTAGAGTCTGCAGTGGTTAGAGCACCTGGCTCTTAGCACCAGGGGTCATACAGGGTCAGGATCCATGGGAACCTCACCCACAGTAGAAGCGAATCAGAGGAGAGACTGGGACTTTACCTCTTGATGTTCTATTTCCAGACTTTTGTTGGACTCTTCGGTGACACTTAAAGACAAAAACATTAGAATGTAAAGCTGCTACACCACTTTTTCCCATATCTAACATGAAACAAAACTCATAAACATTTCCCAGTCTTTTTCTGTGTTCCAATTTTATATACTCTTCTTTCCTTTCTGTATTCTTTTTCACCCCAAGAGTTTCCTTGTTTGCTTATTTCTGACTCCCTTTCAGGCTCTTCCATACTCCATGCCTCCCGCCCTCATTCCTTTCATAAGTTCTGTGGGGACTTTAGGATGAGATGGGAGGAAAAGTGGAACAGATTAAAGGATGGGTGGGTCTAGAAGCCAAAGGAGTTCAGCCGTCAAATGGCCCTAAATAGCCGCCAACCAGAATAATCACCCGAATTGGGAGCTCTTCTGGTGTCCAGTGAGGAAATCCCCTTAAAAAAGCAAGGGCTAACAGGAACAAGAGAAAGCTTGGGGATAAAATCTTATTTGAGGCACATCAATTTAGCCATGGTCATAGTGTTTCCCTACCCGGCAACAGCTCCTGTTAGGTCCCAACCTTAATTTTTGGCGGCTCTTTTTCACTTGCCAAATAATTAATGCAATAATGCAGATGGATCCACAGGTGTATAAGGGATATCCAACATCCCACAAAACAAAGGTAGGGCTCAACATGATCTAAACCTCACTAGCCATCCTTCTCCCTAGTCTTTCACTGTCTTGGAACCTAATACCTCCAGATTCTACACCTCATCATTTCTGCCTCACAGAAGAGGGATCCAAACCATCAGACCGCATCACAAAGCCCTCCTGTTCCACAAGGCAGGGATAGCATCACAGACCTTTATCTGTTTTTAGAGAGGCTTACTGTGGTGATTCAATGTTCAGATGAGGGTGTCTGGTGCTCTGTATGGGCTATAGAGCCTGGGGCAAAAGATACCAAGGTCATGGGCAGCATGTACCTTTTCATGTTCACTCTACTCTCTATACCCTTATGGCTCAGCTCTCTCCTTTACTACAACGGCCTGACACCTATCCCTATAAAACCGAGTCTATACACACTACATGCCCTATAAGAGAGACAGTGGATAGATCAGAGGAACTCCATGAACTACATTGTCTGTACTGGGAAGATAACAACAACAACAACAACAAATACAGAGGATAGGGCAGGCATCATATTGTTAAATCTTGGAAACCAATTTTTAATGTCACCAGCAATGATATATGGTCAGTACAGAGAGGTCCGGAAAGAGGGCAGTGTATGACGTGTCAAGGAAAGGACAAAGCTGTTGTTCTTTTAAATAACTTTCTGAGAGTTAAAGAAGGACTCCTCCAAATCTGTGTGGTCCAGCCTGAGATGGGTGAGCAGAGATTCTAAGCACTACCTTTCAAGGAGGCAAACGAATGATGCTCACTTCTGGAGCTCTGTACAAGGCTTGATTTTCCAGAATTGCTTCTACAGATTTCATAGCATCTAGCCTATTCATGGAGGTGAGTTATTGGCAAAACTTTCGATTAAGGTCAACAAACTTGTGGCTCTTTGGTTGAATCCACTATGGTCGGAATGTTTGCCTGAAAGAGTGTTTTATGAAAATCTGAATTTGAATAACTTTAGGCAGAGCAGGATTTTCCCTCATTCAACCCTAGGATCTACCTCTCCTATGCCCACTGATTCTCACATTAATATTGACTTCATGACCCCGATCGATATTATGGCATGTCCCGAACACCCTAGGATTTCTGAGTTTCCTTGAGAAGTTCTTGCCCTGATAAGAGTGGCTGGTCTTAGGCTCAAAATCTCTGAAAAGGGGCTGGGTACGGTGGCTCATGCCTGTAATCCCAGCACTTTGGGAAGCTGAGGCAGGTGGATAACCTGAGGTCAGGAGTTCAAGACCAGCCTGGCCAACATGGTGAATCCCTGTCTCTACTAAAAATACAAAAAATTAGCCAGGCGTAGTGGTGGGCGCGTGTAATCCCAGCTACTCAGGAGGCTGAAGCAGGAGAATCACTTGAACCCAGAAGGCACAAATTGCAGTGAGCCGAGATCACACCACTGCACTCCAACCTGGGTGACAGAATGAGACTCTGCCTCAAAAACAAACAAACAAAATCTCTGAAAAAGGTATTTGATCCTTCCTCCATCATTCGTTCCTCTACCAGACAGGAATAGTGAGCACTCAGTACGTGCTTAACCCTAAGTTGGGCAGTGTCAAGAGTACAAAGACATTTGGGTTGTGTCACATACCTGCTTTCAAGATTCTTAAATATCTAGTTTCAAAGACAAGGCATTCACAAGAAGCAAAAGCCAACCTTTTGCTGGGGAAGGGGCTGGAGAAGGGGGAAATCAAGTGTTATTGTTTAATGGGTACAGAAGTTTCTGTTTGGGGTGATGAATACAACCATCTTATTCATAAGCGAATGCCCTTAATGGCACTGAATTGTACACTTAAAAATAACTAAAATGGTAAATTTTATGTTAAGCATATCTTACCATAACTTAAAAACAACCAAAAAATTCATTAGCACAAGGGTTTCTTTTTGAACTAGCTATAAGGAAAAATATTCTGAAAATGATTTGACAAACAAATGGATTAGTGAACAGTTTTCTCTTTTTTTTTTTTTTATTTCCACAGGTTATTAGGGAACAGGTGGTGTTTGGTTACATGAGTAAGTTCTTTAGTGATTTGTGAGATTTTGGTGCACCCATCACCTGAGCAGTGTACACTGTACCCTATTTGTAGTCTTTTATCCCTCACCCTCTCCCACTCCTCCTCCCAAGTCCCCAAAGTTCATTGTATCATTCTTATGCCTTTGCGTCCTCATAGCTCCAACATATCAGTGAGAATATATGATGTTTAATTTTCCATTTCTGAGTTACCTCACTTAAAATAATAGTCTCCAATCTCATCCAGGTCACTGTAAATGCCATTAATTCATTCCTTTTTATGGCTGAGTAGTATTCCATCTCATATATATACACACCACAGTTTCTTTATCCCCTCCTTGACTGATAGGCATTTGGGTTGGTTCCACGTTTTTGCAATTGCAAATTGTGCTGCTATAAACATGCGTGTGCAAGTATCTTTTTTGAATGACTTATTTTCTTCTGAGTAGATACCCAGTGGTGGGATTGCTGGATCAAATGGTAGTTCTACTTTTAGTTCTTTAAGGAATATTCACACTGTTTTCCATAGTGGCTGTCCTAGTTTGCACTCCCACCAGCAGTGCAAAAGTGTTCCCTGATTACTACTTCCATGCCGACATCTACTGTTTTTTGATTTTTTTATTATGGCCATTCTTGCAGGAGTAAGGCGGTATCACATTGCAGTTTTGATTTGCATTGCTGAACATTTTTCTTAAATGTCCTTCTTATACCTACAAAAGGAAAATAGATCTTCATATTAAGGATAATTTAAGAAGAGCCCTGCCTGAAAATTGGACAAATTTGAGCTATTTCAACATCTGCCCTGAACTTGCAAATTCCATAATGCAGGAATGAGAAGACTTTTTCAACCAAAGAGCACTGAATGAAAGGTTAACAAAAATCAATTAAAAGGCAGTTTGAGTCAGCTTTTTAGTAGCAGGTTATCAACATACCTGCAAAGTAGCCTGGATCCTTCATTACTTTTATTACTCCTACTTAACCAGCTGCTGCCACCCTCTATGCGGCTGTAACAGTTTTATCACCCATTAGCCTGACCTCTTGCCCCCGGCAGAATCACCACATTCTGCAAATCCTGCACCTGCTCCTGCCGGTGCACTACTTACCTCACAGGTAACCCGCAGCCTCTGCCCTCTGACCAAGACATTAAAACCGTCTACTGAACACTCCACTCCAGCAATTCTCCTGGCCCTTGCTCCTCTGTCTCAGAGCTGAGGAATTAGAGCCAAGGGCTGAGCCAAAAATGGTCTCATGCCTTTTTGCAGATTAGGCTTTTAGCATAGGTTTTTTTACTGGTTTGGGGCTCATCGACGAGGGTGCTTGTGCGGACAGGACAGTGGGATCAGTGTCTTCCTAAACAAGGGCACATTCATGTAATGAACACAGCTAAGCCTGGCATTTCTCACGATGTGGGCATGGATCATCACATTTGCCCTTCCTGCCTCGTGGTTGAGAGCGAATAGCAAACAAGGGAGATGAAGTACATGAAAAGCCTCTGTGGATGCTGGAGGGCTGTACAACTATCAAGGATTCTTCTTCATTTGTTTCTAGAAAACTTGCTTTAAGCCAGACCCTGCTTTCATTATAATGCTGCAGAGCCACAATGATTGCAATAGAATTTCTTCAAGGAACTGTTCATGGCTACCAGTTCATACGTACCATGGGTCCTATCGCCTTGTAAAGAAAAATGTGACTGACATGCCACTGATGTGAGACTTGTCCCTCCACACAAACCTTACGAAAGAGCTTCGCTATGTCTTATACTCAGAAAATACTAGTGAACATCTCAAATATACCAAGGTGCCGGGGACAGAGATGCATAGTTGCTGTGACTCAGCGGCAACGCTTTTATAGATGAGTACCTTTGTTAATGCCCAAGAGCTAGAATTTCCAGGGAGTTGGGCAGGAAGCCTCAGAGCGGTGTCAGGCAGCAGAACCACCAGCGCTCACACAGCGGATTACTACCCAATGCGGAAGTGTGGGGAGGAACGGTAGATGGCAGCCAGAGACACTAGAGGGCAGCACATGCCCACCCAATACGCCTAGTCCTGTGACATCTCTACCCTGACAGGAACTTTCAAAGGTTTTCTTCTCCAGCCGGCTCTCAATCCCAGCCTTACATCAGAATCACTTGGGAGCTTGTTAAAAATATAGATTTCCTGGTTTCACTCCAGACTAATGAATCGGAATCTCTATGTGCAGGGTCCAGCAACCTGTATATTAAATAAGTATCAAAAATAACCCTTAAGCAAGAAGGCACTGAGCTATGGATTTGTATTTGAGACTCTGAAGAAACTATGTCCCTCCCCTCACACTCAAAATTTGATTGAATTTCAGAGGCATTGACTCCACTTATGGACACCATGGGGAACTCAAGGAGCCTGGTTAAGAAATTTGAATACAATTTATGCCAAGCAAAACACCATCACTCAGAGGTGGGAGCCTCAGCAAGGCCAGGGTCCTTCATGTTTTAAAAAGTCATAGGAACTTTGGGAAAAAAGAGAGCAGACCAATGACCAACATTGAGAATGAGAGCGGTGACTCACCAAAATTCCAAAGATATTTAAAGGACAATCAATTAATGTGAAGGCCAAGCACAGTGGCTCATGCCTGTAATCCCAGCACTTTGGGAGGCTAAGGTGGGTAGATCACTTGAGTTCAAGAGTTTGAGACCAGCCTGGGCAACATGGCAAAACTCCATCTCTACAAAAACTACAAAAATTGGCTGGGCATGGTGATGTGCACCTGTAGTCTCAGCTACTCAGGAGGCTGAGGTGGGAGGATCGCTTTTTGCCTGAGAGGTGGAGGTTGCAGCGAGCTGAGATCTCACCACTGCACTTCAGTCTAGGTGACAGAGTAAGACCCTGTCTCAATAACGATAATAATGTGAAAATTTTAATGTCTATAAATTGACAACAAAAAAATTGACAACTTTAATGTCTATAAATTGACAACTGCTATGGTTTGAATGTGTTCCTTCCAAACTTTATGTATTGGGAGCTTAATCTCCAGTGTAACAGTGTTGGGACGTGGGGACTTTTGGGAGGTGTTTTAGGTCATGAGAACAGAGTGGATTTATGCCACTATAAAAAGGGTTTGCAGGAGTGGGTTCTCTCTCTTCTGCTTTTCTGCCCTTCTTCCACGTGAGGACACAGCAAGGAAGCCCTCATCAAGTGCTGGTACCTTCCCACCCTCCAGAACTGTGAGAGAATAAATTCTGCCTTTATAAATTACCCAATCTGTGCTATTCTGTAATAACAGCACAAAATGGACTAAGACTGGACAAATTACTTGAAAGACACAAACTATCAAAACTTACTCAAGAAGAAATAGATAACTTGAATGGCCTTACATCCGTTTAGAGAAATTGCATTTGTAGTTTAAATCTTGTCTCAAAAAAATTCTTGTCAGGGAAACTCTATTTATTTATGTCCATATTTCTTCACTAGTGAATTCTAACAAATATTTGAGGAAGAAATAATACCAATTCTACATAAATTCTTTCAAAAATTTAAAAAGAAGAGAATACTTCTCAATTCATTGTTTGAGGCCAGGATTGCCTTGATACCAAATCCAAAGACATTACAAGAATTGAAAACTAGAGACCAACATTTTTCATGAACATGAATGTAAAAGTTCTTAACATTTTAGCAAATCAAATTCAGCAACATATAATTGGTAGGAAATACAGAGGGCAAACAAACATGATAGACCACAGGGATGCAATTGGCAGAATCAGGACTATGGACAAAGGATCTAGTTTCTTCCACAAAAAAATTATAAGGAGAAAAGTTAAAGCAATGGAGCAGAATCTATGTATTAAAAGAACATTAAGAGACATTTCAACTACTTGAAGTTTGTGGGATGTGTTTGTATTCTGATTCCAACAAACAAATTATAGAAAATAAAAACCGGGGGTCGGGCGTGGTGACTGGCCGGGTGTGGTGGCTTATGCCTATAATCCCAGCACTTTGGGAGGCTGAGGTGGATAGATCACATGATGTCAGGAGTTTGAGAAAATAAAAATAAATTTATAAGCCAATCAAGGGAATTTAAGCACTGATAGGGTATTTGATGATATGAGGAAACTATTATGAACTTTCTAGGTTTAATAATGGTAGCTCTGTCATTTTAAAAGCTTGTATATGTTAGGCTACAGTAACCAAAACAGCATGGTACTGGTACCAAAACAGAGATATAGACCAATGGAACAGAACAGAGTCCTCAGAAATAATACCACACATCTACAGCCATCTGATCTTTGACAAACCTGAGAGAAACAAGAAATGGGGAAAGGATTCCCTATTTAATAAATGGTGCTGGGAAAATTGGCTAGCCATAAGTAGAAAGCTGAAACTGGATCCTTTCCTTACTCCTTATACGAAAATTAATTCAAGATGGATTAGAGACTTAAATGTTAGACCTAATACCATAAAAATCCTAGAGGAAAATCTAGGTAGTACCATTCAGGACATAGGCATGGGCAAAGACTTCATGTCTAAAACACCAAAAGCAACGGCAGCAAAAGCCAAAATTGACAAATGGGATCTCATTAAACTAAAGAGCTTCTGCACAGCAAAAGAAACTACCATCAGAGTGAACAGGCAACCTACAGAATGGGAGAAAATTTTTGCAATCTACTCATCTGACAAAGGGCTAATATCCAGAACCTACAAAGAACTCCAACAAATTTACAAGAAAAAAACAAACAACCCCATCAAAAAGTGGGCAAAGGATATGAATAGACATTTCTCAAAAGAAGACATTCATACAGCCAACAAACACATGAAAAAATGCTCATCATCACTGGCCATCAGAGAAATGCAAATCAAAACCACAATGAGATACCATCTCACACCAGTTAGAATGGCGATCATTCAAAAGTCAGGAAACAACAGGTGCTGGAGAGGATGTGGAGAAATAGGAACACTTTTACACTGTTGGTGGGATTGTAAACTAGTTCAACCATTATGGAAAACAGTATGGCGATTCCTCAAGGATCTAGAACTAGATGTACCATATGACCCAGCCATCCCATTACTGGGGATATACCCAAAGGATTATAAATTATGCTGCTATAAAGACACATGCACACGTATGTTTATTGCAGCACTATTCACAATAGCAAAGACTTGGAATCAACCCAAATGTCCATCAGTGACAGATTGGATTAAGAAAATGTGGCATATATACACCATGGAATACTATGCAGCCATAAAAAAGGATGAGTTTGTGTCCTTTGTAGGGACATGGATGCAGCTGGAATCCATCATTCTTAGCAAACTATCACAAGAACAGAAAACCAAACACCGCATGTTCTCACTCATAGGTGGGAACTGAACAATGAGATCACTTGGACTCGGGAAGGGGAACATCACACACCGGGGCCTATCATGGGGAGGGGGGCAGGGGGAGGGATTGCATTGGGAGTTATACCTGATGTAAATGACGAGTTGATGGGTGCAGCACACCAACAAGGCACAAGTATACATATGTAACAAACCTGCACGTTATGCACATGTACCCTACAACTTACAGTATAATAATAATAAATAAATTTAAAAAATAAATAAATAAAAAAAAAATAAAAGCTTGTATATGTTTAGATGCATTCTGAAATATTTAATGGTATAACTCTCTGATATCTGGAATTTATTTCAAAATGAGGAGGTAAATAGTGTGGGGGTATAGAAGAAACAAGATTGTTAAAAAATATTAATTTGAAGTTGGGTGACAGGTGCGTGGAGGTATGTTATTTGAAATTTTCCCTAGTAAAAAGATAATTAAAAACAGAATCTTCCAAAAAGTGTTTTAAAATACCTTACTAATAAAGTGAAAACTCAGAAGACAGAGTCATGTATAAATAAATAAACATGTAGAAATGCTTTTGATTTAATAATATACACATGAAGATCTTATAATCAAAATGATTAAATTTTATTTATACCTTGAAAATATGTTACTATGATTGCAAAAATGAATTTATATTCTTATTCTTATATAAAATGTATTATCCTGTTAAATATTACTGATAGTTACTACTCAACCAAACAGAATAAGTACATTTCCATCTGCCTCAATAATGCATCTAAAAGAAACTCCTATAAAAATGAAATTTTAGACTGGGCATGATGGTTCATGCTGTAATCTCAACACTTTGGGAGGCTGAGGCAGGAGGACAACTTGAGCCCAGGAGTTCAAGACCAGCCTGGGCAACATAGTGGGACCCCATCTCTACAAAAAATTATAAAATTAGCCAGACGTGGTGGCATGCATCTGTAGTCCCAGCTACGCAACTCAGGAGGCTGAGGTGGGAAGATCTTTTGAGCCTGGGAGGTCAAGGCTTCAGTGAACCATGATCACACCATTGCATTCCAGCCTGGACGACAGAGTAAGACCCTGTCTCAAAAAAATAAAAATAAATAAATGAAATGAAATTTTAGTCATGATTTCAAAAACGTGTTCAGTAGCTGCATCTTTTTCACCATTTGAAATGTTTCTAAATGTTCTGAAATTTAATTCCTGTCTATGACAGATTTCAATTAAGAAAAAGAAATGAGCTTTCTTGCAGAGGGGAGGTAGTTAATAGGGTGTCAGCAACTCTCTGTGGATGATATTATGAAAAGTCCTCATGTAATAGGTGAGTTTGGCCATCTCTGGCGATGAGCTGACCTAGACAATGAACTATAAATAAAAGTCAAAGAATTCAGGAACACAGGGAAGAAAGGGGAATTAACCCTGACTGAGCAGCATTACCCAGTGCCGGCCTGTACACACATCACCTCATTCAGTGCTTACCACCGGCCAGACCCAGGTATTTTATCTCATGTTATACAAGAGGAAACTGAATCACCAAGAAGTAAAGTAACTAGCCCATCACAGCAACTTAGAGATGATAAAAAGGTTGATTCTAAATTCCACTAAGGGCCTTGCCACCTCCATTTCATTCAAGTTAAGAGGGTATAAATATTCAGAATGATTATAAATAAGCTGTTTGGCCGGGCGCGGTGCCTCACGCCTGTAATCCCTGCACTTTGGGAGGCTGAGGCGGGCGGATCACGAGGTCAGGAGATCGAGACCATCCTGGCTAACACGGTGAAACCCCGTCTCTACTAAAATACAAAAAATTAGCCGGGTGCGGTGGCGGGCGCCTGTAGTCCCAGCTACTCGGGAGGCTGAGGCAGGAGAATGGCGTGAACCCGGGAGGCGGAGCTTGCAGTGAGCCGAGATGGTGCCACTGCACTCCAGCCTGGGCGACAAAGTGAAGACTCCGCCTCAAAAAAAATAAAATAAAAATAAAAATAAAAATAAATAAAATAAATAAATAAATAAATAAGCTGTTTGAAATTGTAGACTATTCACATATCCATTAGTTTTTTAAAAGAAGGACAGTAATAAAAGAAATTTTAAAATAGGAGCCCGAGCAGCCAAGGCAGGAGGACACTTGAGGCTAGGAGTTAAAGACCAGCCTGGGCAATACAGCAAGACCCCATCTCTACAAAAAAATAAAAAATTAGCTGGGCATGGTGGCATGCTCCTGTAGCCCTAGCTACTCAGGAGGCTGAGGCAGGAGAATCACTTGAGCCCAAGAGGTTGAAGCTGCAGCAAGCTGTGATTGTGCCACTGCATTCCAGCCCAAGCTACAGAGCTAAATCCTATTTCAAAAATGAAATGAAATGAAATGAAATAAAGTAAATTTTTAAAAAACAGGAGCCAAAGAGCAAGGCTGGATCCAAAGGTCTTCCAGTGTCATCCAGGTATACACCTAGTTCCTGTCATCAGTTGTGTCCCCCAACTGCAGGAAAGGCACCAGGCTGTCACAGCCCAGTGACACTAACACCTGAGATTGTTCCACTCACAGCCCTTTTGGCAGTAAAGCCATTTTCACAATACTGATTCAATTCATTCATGAGATTTATGTGTTTCCATTTGTTTGTGTCATCTATGATTTCTTTCAGCAGTGTTCTGTTGTAGCAGGACGAGCCGCAGACAAAACTCCTCAGACACCAAGTTAAAGAAGGAAGGGGTTTATTCGGCCGGGGACATCGGCAAGACTCCTGTCTCAAGAGCCGAGCTCCCCGAGTGGGCAATTCCTGTCTCTTTTAAGGGTTCACAACTCTAAGGGGGTGCGTGTGAGAGGGTCATGATTGATTGAGCAAGCAGGGGGTATGTGACCGGGGGCTGCATGCACCAGTAATTAGATCAGAACAAAACAAGATAGGGATTTTCACAGTGCATTTCTATACAATGTCTCTAATCTATAGATAACATAACCAATTAGGTCAGGGGTCAATCTTTAACTACCAGACTCAGGGTGTGGCACCGGACTGTCTGCCTGTGGATTTCATTTCTGCCTTTTAGTTTTTACTTCTTCTTTCTTTGGAGGCAGAAATTGGGCATAAGACGATATGAGGGGTGGTCTCCTCCATTACTGTAGTTTTCCTTGTAGAGGTCTTTTGACTCCTTGGTTAGGTATATTCCTAAGTATTTTATTTTTATTTTTTTGCAGCTATTGTAAGAGGGGTTGAGTTCTTGATTTCATTCTCTGCTTGGTCACTTTTGGTGTATAGAAGAGCTACTGATTTGTGTATATTAATCTTGTATCCAGAAGCTATGCTGAATTCTTTTATCAATTCTAGGAGCTTTCTGGAGGAGTCTTTAGGGTTTTTAAGGTAGACGATCATATCATCAGCAAACAGTGAAGGGTTTTCAAGGTAGACGACCATATTGTCAGCAGACAGTGACAGTTTGACTTCCTCTTCACCAATTTGGATGCCCTTTATTTCTTTCTCTTGTCTGATTGCTCTGGCTAGGACTTCCAGTACTATGTTGAAGAGGAGTGGTGAGAGTGGGCCTCCTTGTCTTGTTCCAGTTCTCAGAGGGAATGCTTTCAACCTTTCCCCATTCAGTATTATTTTGGCTGTGGGTTTGTCATGGATGGCTTTTATTACATTAAGGTAAGTCCCTCGTATGCCGATTTTGCTGAGAGTTTTAATCATAAAGGGATGCTGGATTTTGTCGAATGCTTTTTCTGCATCTATTGAGATGATCATGTGATTTTTGTTTTTAATTCTGTTTATGTGGTGTATCACATTTATTGACTTGCATATATTAAACCATCCCTGCATCCCTGGTATGAAACTCACTTGAGCATGGTGGATTATCTTTTTGATATGTTGTTGGATTCAGTTAGCTAGTATTTTGCTAAGGATTTTAGCATCTATATTCATCAAGGATATCGGTCTGTAGTTTTCTTTTTTGGTTACGTCCTTTCCTGGTTTTGGTCTTAGAGTGATGCCGGCTTCATAGAATCAATTAGGAGAGGGTTCCTTCTTTCTCTGTCTTGTGGAATAGGGTCAAAAGGATTGGTACCAATTCTTTGAATGTCTGGTAGAATTCAGCTGTGAATCCGTCTGGTCCTGGACTTTTTTTTGTTGGTAATTTTTAAATTACCATTTCAATCTCACTGCTTGTTAGTGGCCTGTTCAGGGTATCTAATTCTTCCTGATTTAAGCTAGGAGGGTTGTATTTTTCCAGGAATTTATCCATCTCTTTTAGGTTTTCTAGTTTATGCACTCACAGGCCTGACTGGATTAGAGTCATCAGACACTTCTGAGTAGCCTAGAACTTGCAATGTAAATAGACCTAGAAGGAGAGAATGCCCTGACTAGCAGGTGGGAGTAGGCCAGGTTCCTTGGAGTTGCATTTCTCACTATAAATTAGTAAATTAGCATTCTGATTTATGCTTCAGTCTCTTTTTAGTTTAATTACAGTGGATCCATCCCAAAGAAACCACTTGGCTCAGAGAACCTTGACAAAATGGAGCCTTTCTGTCTATAAAGCTGAATGCTGGCTCCTGATTCTCCCTGATCCCCCTCATTAGTCTCCACCCTCCTGACCAGCTGCAGAGGCAGGGAAGGCAATCCTAAACACCAGACTGCAGTCATGACTTTTACGCGCATCCATGTGAAGGGACCACCAATCAGACTTTGTGTGAGCAATAAAGCTTTTTAATCATCTGGGTGCAGGCGGGCTGAGTCCGAAAAGAGAGTCAGCGAAGGGAGATAGGGGTGGGGCCATTTTATAGGATTTGAGTGGGTAGTGGAGAATTATAATCAAAGGGGGTTTTTCTCTTACGGGCAGGGGCGGGGGTCACAAGGTGGGGGAGGTTTTGAGCCAGGAGAAGGAATTTCACAAGGTTAATCGCTCAGATAAGGTGGGGCAGGAACAAATCACAATGGTGGAATGTCATCAGTTAAGGCAGGAACCGGCCATTTTCACTGCTTCTGTGATTCTTCACTTGCTTCAGGCCATCTGGACGTACATATATATATATATGTACGTCATATATATCCCTCATTTTTCATCTAAGCCACCTTCCTCTCCTGTGCTTTAGTTTTCTACCCGTTAGCTGAAAGTGGTGTCCATTAAAACCTATTTGTTGAATAAAACATTGTAGGGGATATAAAAGTATGTAGAAGTGAATTCTGATAACTTAAAAGTTACATGTGTTCAGCATAGTGGGAAATAATAGGTATCTATACAATAATACGATTTCTGAGAGTGTGTGGTATATAATCTCCTTATAAATATTATATAAAGTTGCTATATAAATCTCCCCTAAAGGGGAAATTATTTTTGGCTGAAGTGATCTGGGAAAGCTTCATGTAGAAGATGGCATTCAAGCTGGTGCTTGAAGCCGAGAGAGGATTTTAATATGTGAAGTTGGAAGAGGGAATGATCCAAAATGCAGGAATCAACATGCATAAACTGCTGGTGTCTCTGTGTAATGATAACATGCAGAAATAACAGAAGGATTCCTGAAATATTTATTTTACTCTGACTGCATTTTATTTTGTATATATTTGATCTTAATTAACTGAGTTTTAGATTTTATTTTGTCTTCGTGTGGAAACTGGGGTTGTGGATATCTCCTCATGGGTGTGTTTCTCTGTGTCACGTGGACATGAACTGTGGAGATGGGTCTTCAGAACCTGACCATATGTGTTTCTAGGTATAAACGTCTGTGTGGGTGCATTTCTCTACACAGATTTTTTGGTCTTTGTGGGTGTGTGCACATGCAGTCCTGAGGGTTGAGAAGGAAAGAGAGGAAGGATTAGAGGGGAGAAACAGGGAGGGGGGAAGGAAGTGAGAAGTTGTTGAGGGTGTTGGGGCTGTTAGTGGAAAAAATAGACTCTGTAAAATATTTTAAAGAGGCTTATTCTGAGTCAATATGAGTGACCATGGCCTGGGTAACACAGTCTCAAGGGGTCCTGAGAAAGTGTGCCTGCCTCAGTTGGATTACAATTTGGTTTTATACGTTTTAGGGAGGCAGAAGTTACAGGCAAGGTCATAAATCAATACTTGAAGGGTATACATTGGTTCAGCCCAAAAAGTCTGGATGTCTTGAAGCAGATCTTACAGGTTATAATGGATTGAGAGATTCTTGAATTTACAAGTGGTTAAAGGTGTCAGGCCTCTGAGCCCAAGCTAAGCCATCATATCCCATGTGACCTGCACATATACATCCAGATGGCCTAAAGTAACTGAAGAATGACAAAAAAAAGTGAAAATGGCCTGTTCCTGCCTTCACTGATGACAGTACCTTGTGAAATTCCTTCTCCTAGCTCATCCTGGCTCAAAAGCTCCCCCACTGAGCACCTTGTGACCACCCCCCATCCCTGCCCGCTAGAGAACAATATCCCTTTGACTGTAATTTTCCTTTACCTACCCAAATCCTATAAAACAGCCCCACCCCTATCTGCCTTCACTGACTCTTTTCAGACAGCCTGCCTACACCCAAGTGAAATAAACAGCCATGTTGCTCACACAAAGCCTGTTCGGGGGTCTCTTCACACAGATGCGTTTTGTCTAAAAATTTGGAGTCAGCAGAAAGGAATCTTAATTTAAGGAATCTTAAGTTTCATTGTGCTTTGACATGGTGCTTCCTTCCTGATGCTTTGACATGGTGAGGTCTTAAAAGCTGCCTTAGAATCCAGATGAATCGCTTGGACCCAGGAGGCAGAGTTTGCAGTGAGCCGAGATCACGCCACTGCGCTCTAGCCTGGGCGACAGAGTGAGACTCCATCTCAAAAAAAAAAAAAGAAGCTGCCTCAGAATCAAGATCCCTAACCCTAACCCCTACCTTTGTCTTATTCCCCCTACTCAAACTGCAGAGAGGGACTCTCTTGGAATTTCCTTATCTAAACAAGTAACTTTGTTTCCAAAAGAAATGCAATGCAATTGTCTGAAATCCCCTCCCTAGAGATTCAAATAACCAGGAGAGGTCAACCACTGGAGAAGAGAAGAAATTGGGTGTCATCACCACACCCAGACACACTTTTTTAAAAGAGAAGATTCTTGCGCTGTTGCCCAGGCTAGAGTGCAGTGGTGTGATTATAGCTCACTGCAGGTGAGCACCACCCCACCCCTCTAATTTTTATTTTATTTTCATAGAGACAGGTTGTCTACTATATTGCCCAGGCTGGTCCCAAACTCCTGGCCTCAAGGGATCCTCCCTCCTCGGCCTCCCAAAGGGCTAGGACTACAGGTGTGAGCCACCTTTGTGGCCCAGATTTTTCATCTGTTCTTCTGAGGGTAGCCCCAAGAGATCACCCGTGGAACTTTATCTGCATTGGACAACCTTTGTTCCTGTGTAGCTCTACCTCTCACCTTCCCTTAACGTAGGCCTCCCAACTCCTGGGTCCATTCATTCTCCCTAATGACTTACTGCCCCTCAAAGGAATTGTTGACATTCCTCATCTCCTACTGTCCATGAAAAAGGATATGTAAGTTTCTGTACCACACTGGGTTATTCAGTAATAATCACTCTGATTATTAATAATCCCCTCCCTCATGCACATTAATAAATTTGTATGCCTTTTCACCTATTAATCTGCTTTTTGTCAGTTGATTTTCATAACCTTCTAAAGGTGAAGGGACGTTTCCCCTTTGCCACCTACAAGGGGAACCTCTGCTCTGAAGACAAAGTGTGGTTTCATATAGTCAATATTTTACATAGTTGATAATTGATTGTCCCATAGATCACAGACGTTCCTTTCCTATAATACAACATTTATCAGTAAAAGGCTAGTGTTTCAAAATGTCATCTTTTCTTTCATCCATTGCACTCTATCTCTTTTCATTGGTACAGTCTTTCATCCAATCTAATCCTCTTTTTGGATTGTCTTTGTTTAGTTTTTTTCCTCTTTTTCTTATCCTTCCAGTTTGATTTCTTTCTTTGCTATAGTTGTTTTTTTGTTTTTGTGTATGTGTTTATTTGTTGTTTTTTTCCCCCAAGATAGGGTCTTGCTCTGTCACCCAGGCTGAAGTGCAGTGGCACGATCTCAGCTCACTGCAACCTCTGCCTCCCAGGTTCAAGCAATTCTCCTGCCTCAGCCTCCCAAGTAGCTGGGATTACAGGCGCCCATTACCACACCCAGCTAATTTTTGTATTTTTAGTAGAGATGGGGCTTCATCATGTTGTTCAGGCTGGTCTCGAACCCCTGACCTCATGATCTGCCCGCCTCAGCCTCCCAAAGTGCTGGGATTACAGGCGTAAGCCACCGCACCCGGCCTCTTCACAGTAGTTTTCACCTTCTGTAAGTTTTCTCTTCTAACTTATGGAACTAATAACATATCCCAGAAACAAATGTTTTGTAATTGAGGAAGGGGCATTCCTTGTTATAAGGATATTTTAGGCTCCATTTTAGGCTTTTGTCTTCACTGCCACTGCCATAGACAATTCATTCATTGATCCCACAAATTTAAATTGGGCACCTTTGTTTATGTGAAAGGCATTGTTCTAGTTAAGACAGAAACAGAAAAAAAAATCCTTCAGGGAGATTTCATTCTAGTGGAAGGAGAGACAAAGCAAACAAATAGGAAAATATGTAGTGTGTTAGATGGTGATAAGTGCAATGGAGAAAAATAAAGAAGAGACCGAGTCAGGAGTATAAACAAGATTTGTAATTTTAAATAGGTGGCAAGGGGAGGTCTGAGAAGATGACATTGGAGCAAAGACCAGTAGGAGATGAGGGAGCAAATCATGCATGTCTCTGGGAAAAGGGAACAGGAAACATCTATAGGGAGAAGACAGGTAAAGATCCAATAAGACAGTCCCTCAAGCCGGTACACAAGCGGTTGAGAACTTCAGAAAGCCTCCATAGTATAGTGTCCTTAGACAGACTTTGTCTCAGGTCAACACTTCAAATCCTTATAAGGACTTCTTTCTCAATCTTATTTTATCTTACCTCATCCTTTTTTTCTTTCTTTTTTTTTTTTTTTGAGACTGAGTCTTGCATCGTCGCCCGGGCTGGAGGGCAGTGGCGTGATCTCGGCCCACTCCAACCTCTACCTCCCAGGTTCAAGCAATTCTCCTGCTTCAGCCTCCCGAGTTGCTGGGATTACAGGCACCTGCCACCATACCCGACTAATTATTTGTATTTTTAGTAGAGACGGGGTTTCACCGTGTTGGTCAGGCTGGTCTGGAATTCCTGACCTTGTGATCCGCCCACCTCGGCCTCCCAAAGTGCTGGGATTACAGGTGTGAGCCACCACACCCGGCCCCCTTTTTTTTTCTTTTTTAAGAGATGGGGTCTCACTATGTTGACTAGGCTGTCCTCAAACTCCTAGGCTCAAGCTTCCTAAACAGCTGGGACTGCAAGAGCACACCGCTATACTTGGCTCTTCTCTTATCTTTGTGTCTTTGGGGACTAATTTGTTTAGTTTTGTCTGCCCAACTTGGGAGGTTTAGTCAGCTGTCATCAGTGACAGCCTGGCCTTTGGCCAAGCTCTGGACAAGTACCATCTTATGGACCATTGACATTTCACGTGTTCTGCCTCATCCCAAACTGAGCCTCATCTAGGCCAAATGCTCAATTCCTGTGTGGTTTCTCACTATAACATTAACTTGTATGCCTCTCTGTCTGTGACAATTTTACCAGGGACAGTTTGCAATTGCACCAAACACTTTGGTGAACGGTTTACAGAGACAACTTTGTTCCTTTGAGAGGTACCTTAGAACATAAAGAGAAGAAATCCTTTTAAGGAGGTTTTTCATCTTGCCTGATTAATGTGGAGTGATTGTTTTGTTTCATGTAGAAGGCACCCCTCCTTCATTTCTGTACTTCAGGAGTTAATAAATGCTGGCTTTATTGTACCACTTATAAAATTGTGGAAGGTCAGAGCTACTGTTTCAACCAGGTATAATAACTCTCTGTTGTATATCTATATGTGAAAATGGATTTTCCTGCATCTAAGCTTTCTCTCCTCTCCTTGAAGAAGGAATATAATTAGCCTTCTACAATATTCATATTTGTCTGAAGCCAGTTTTGTCTCTTCTTTTTTTTACTCACCACTATACTGATGAGGATCTCCTCTGTTTTGTTCTGTTCCTTTCCCTCCTTTTTCCCCCTCTCGGAAAACATTAAAAATTAACTTAGAAATAAAAGTCATTCTGTTATCATGTGCACACTCTAGGAATAACTAGTCCAGATAAGCAGCCAAAAATGTCTAAAAGATCTTGAAAATTGCTAAGAGAGTAGATTTTAAGTGTTCTCTCTACATACATACAAAATAAGTATGTGAGGTAATACAAATGTTACTAGCTGAAATTAGCCATTTCATGATGTATATTTCAAAACAACATACATGATAAACATATATAATTTCTATTTGTCAATTAAAATATGTAAGTAAATGTTTTTAAAG
Source organism: Theropithecus gelada (assembly GCF_003255815.1). Taxonomy (NCBI): domain Eukaryota; kingdom Metazoa; phylum Chordata; class Mammalia; order Primates; family Cercopithecidae; genus Theropithecus; species Theropithecus gelada. The sequence continues at coordinate 47,359,761 of NC_037683.1, read as the reverse complement.
TCTAAAATATTTATTAAACTATTAGGGTTTCTTTTTGTGAACACTTAAAAGCGTATTTACATAGTAGTCTATGTTACTAAGTTATGAGATAAAAAGAAATAGATTTAAAGACTAAAAGCTTTTGTTATGATTCAGTCTCTAACTTTTAGTTTACCCTATAGAAAGTAATGTCTTATTTATCTTTAGATATACATGACTTGTATCTTGTCTTCTTTTTTTTTCAATTGAGACAAAGTCTCACTCTGCCACCCAGGCCGGAGTGCAGTGGCAGGATCATAGCTTACTGCAGCCTCCATCTCCCGGGCTCAAGCAATCCTCTTGCCTCAGCTTCCCAAATAGCTGGGACTATAGACACACACCATCACACCTGACTAATTTTTTTTTTTTAGTTTTAGTAAAGACGAGATCTCATTATGTTGCTCACACTGGTCTTGAACTCCTGAATTCAACTGATCCTCCCACCTTGGCCTCCAAAAGTGCTGGGATTACAGGCATCAGCCACCATGCCCAGCCTATTTTGTCTAATTACTATTCTTGATTTTGCCTATCCAAAAGTCATATTTTAAAAAGAACTGTAAAGGTGTCTTTTATGAATAAACTATATTTATAGGGTTTTCTTTTCTTTCTTTCTTTCTTTCTTTCTTTTTTTTTTTTTTTTTGAGACACAGTCTCTCTTTGTCGCCTAGGCTAGAGTGCAGTGGCATGATGTTGGCTCACTGCAACCTCCGCCTCCCAGGTTCAAGCAGTTCTCTGCCTCAGCCTCCCAAGTAGCTGGGACTACAGGTGCCCACCACCACGCCTGGCTAATTTTTTGTATTTTTAATGGAGGCAGGGTTTCACCATCTTGGCTGGTCTTGAATTCCTGACATCGTGATCCACCCACCTCAGCCTCCCAAAGTGCTGGGATTACAGGTGCGAGCCACCGTGCCTGGCCTATGGGGTTTTCTAAAATGGCCATTAAGTACCAGAGAGATTTGCTCCTTCAACCCATAAAAGGAAGGACAATAGAACTAATTAGTTTTGTCTAGAATTTTTCCGAATTTCAGTTAATTCAAGCCTGCTATGTGAACTCTTTTGTTTATCAAATTTAAGATTAAAAAAAAAACTGTCCAGCCCATGTCTAGCCAAGTTGCAGCCTATCTCCCCCACTGATTGTAACAAAAATTCTGGAAAAATACAAGAAACAACTATGTAAGAACTCTGGGGCCGGGCGCGGTGGCTCAAGCCTGTAATCCCAGCACTTTGGGAGGCCGAGACGGGCGGATCACGAGGTCAGGAGATCGAGACCATCCTGGCTAACACGGTGAAACCCCGTCTCTACTAAAAAATACAAAAAACTAGCCGGGCGAAGTGGCGGGCGCCTGTGGTCCCAGCTACTCGGGAGGCTGAGGCAGGAGAATGGCGTGAACCCGGGAGGCGGAGCTTGCAGTGAGCTGAGATCCGGCCACCGCACTCCAGCCTGGGCGGCAGAGCCAGACTCAGTCTCAAAAAAAAAAAAAAAAAAAAAAAAAAAAAAAAAGAACTCTGAGAAGTAGAAGCAGCAGTTGGCTGTGAAGGAAGTCAAAGCCTGAAGAACAATCCAAATGGAGGCAGTGAGTTTCCTGGATTGTTTTCTTCCTTTACCTACCAATTTCGATCCAAAGGCAACCTGAGTTGGGGACCTATGTGACAGGAACAGATAGCAAAAACTGAGAAAATCCCATTTTTCATGGCCATAGGTCTGGAAAAGATGGACTAAGCAAGCTTGAGAGTGTAGGGAGAATCCTTGATTTTATTTTTCTCTTTTCGTCCTTTCCAAACCATGCCCAAGACCAGCCCTGGTCATACAGCTGAGCTGTCACGTTGGCTGTGGTACAGAAACCCAGAACCCTGAGAGAAAACCTGTTCCTCTGGAAGGAGGAAATGGGGAAAAAAAATGCCCAATGCCCCGAGGTAGGAAGAGTGTATGTGGGTGGATGGAAGAGTTCCTGTTATTTTTCTATCTCTCTTTTCTCTAACTGTCTTGTCCTGAGTGTAGACCCAATCACACAGAACTGTATGATTATGGTGGCCACAACTCTAGGGGAAATCCCAACTCTCTACGAAAGGACTGGTAAAAAGGGGCTCCTGAGAAACAAAGAATGTATTGAAAATCCAGCAGAGGAGAGGGGGATAAGGGATCCCCAGCTTCCATGTGCATTGTCACAAGTCCATACTCACCCCTAAGCCGTGTATGTTCAGAACACATGAAAAACCGCATAGCAAAAGCTTTGAGAACTGAACTGCCGTATAGCCCATCCCCTATGTCCCAGACTAACCTCTAAGAAGTGCATGCAAAGAGCAGACCCAAACAGCATAGCAAATACTTTGAAAACTGAAGTCTTTGGAACTGCTCCCCACAGAAAGTAACAGAACTTTCCATCCAAACCTAACACGGTTAACTCCCTGCTAAAATAATAACAACTAACATTCTGCAGGGGACTTAAATAGGCCCAGAGTCTCACAATTTAGTACACAAAATGTCTAAGATTCAACCTATTAAGAATTAAGAAAATGTGACCAATTCTTAAGGGAAAAAATAATCAATAGATGTCAACCCCAAGATGTTGACATTATTAGACAAATACCTTAAAACACCTATTATGTGCTTCTTCCAGAAGGTAAAAGTAAACACTATTGAAATCAATAGAAATATAGAAGCTCTAAGCAAAGAAATATAAATTATAAAAAGGAACCTATTGGAAATTTAAAACTGAGAAATACAGCATCTGAAACAAAATATTTACTGGGCACAGTTGAGAGCAGAATGAAAATGACTGACCAATCCATGAACTTGAATTTGGACCAACAGAAACTTCCAATCTGAAAAACAGAGAAAAAAATGGAAAAAAAAAGATGAGTACAATCATGAGGACTTTTGGGACAATATCAAAAAGATAAAATTCATGTCAGTGTAATTCCAGGAGAGGAGAAAAAGATTGGTGTAGAAAATATATGTGATGATATAATGGCTAAGAATTACCCAAATTTAGTAAAGTTATAAATTTACATATATGGAATCTCAGTGACCCCCCAAACAGGAATGAATTCAAGAAAACCATGCCCTAACATGGGAGGAAATTGCTTGACTTCATTTTCCCATCCTGGAAAATTCAACTTAACTCTACTGTCCAAATCTGAAAGTGGGGGGCTGAAGTCTCCAGCTATTATTGTATTAGAGTCTATCTCTCTGGTTGTAATAATATTTACTTTATATATCTGGGTACTCCAGTGTTGGCTTCATATACATTTATACTTGTTACATACTCTTGCTGAATTGACCCCTTTTTCAATATATAATATGACCTTTTGTGTTTCTTTTTATGGTTTTTGTCTTGAAATGTATTTTATCTGATATTAGTATAGCTACTCCTGCTCTTTTTTGGTTTCCATTTGCATGGATTATCTTTTTCCATTCCTTTATTTTCAGTCTATTTGTGTCTTTATAGGTGAAGTGTGTCTTTTGTAGGCAGCAGATAGTTGGGCTTGGGTTTTTTTATCCATTCAGCCACTCCATATCTTTTGATTGGAGAGTTTAATCCATTTACATTCAATGTTGTTATTGATAAGTAAGGACTTACTCCTGCCATTTTGGTTTTTTTTCTGTTTGTTTTGTATATCTTTTTTTCCTTACCACCTCTCTTATTGTTTATTTTTGCAGTTGGGTGGTTTTCTGTAGTGCTAAGCTTTGATTCCTTTCTCTTTCTTCTTTGTATATTGGCTCTACCTGTGAGTTTTATAGTTTCATATGTTTTCATGGTAATAGTAATCATCTTTTCAATTCCAGATGTAGGACTCCCTTAAGCATGTCTTGTAAGGCCTAGTGGTAATGAATTCCTTTCATTTTTGCTTGTCTATGAAAGATTTATTTCTTCCCTATTTCTGAATAATAGCTTTGCTGGCTATAATATTCTTGATTAGCAGGATTTTTTTATTTCGGTATTTTGAGTATATCATTCCATTCTCTCCTGGCTTGTGAGGCTTCTGCTGAGAAATCCACTGTTAGTGGGGCCCCTTATATGTGACTTGACATTTTTTATTGCTGTTCTTAGAATTATTTCTTTGTCTTTGGCTTTTTACAATTTAACTGTAATGTTCCTCAGAGAGGACCTGTTTGGGTTGAATCTACTTGCAATTCTTTGAGCTTTCTGGACTTAAATGTCCATTTCTCTCCCAAGACATGGGAAGTTTTCCGCTATTGTTTCATTAAATATATTTTCCTCATCTTTCCCCTTCTCTTCTACTTCAGGAACACCCATAATACAAATACTTGTTTGCTTTATGGTGTGCCAAAAATTTAGTAGGCTTTCTTCTTTTTTCTGCTTGGTCTAGTCTATTATTGAAGCTGCCAATTGTATTTTTAATTTCATTCATTGACTTTTTTAGCTCTAGGATTTCTGTTTGGTTCTTTTTTATGATATCTATCTCTTTGTTGAAGTTCTTGTTCAAATTATCAATTGTTTTCCTGATTTCATTGAATTGTCTATCTGTATTTTTCTTGTATCTGAATACATTTCCTTAAGGTTGTTATTTTGAATTCTTTTTTCCGGAATTTCATCTGCTTCCTCAAGATTGGAGCCAGTTACTAGAGAATTATCTTTTTCCTTTAGAGGTGACATGTTTTCTTGCTTTGTTGTGATTGTGTGTTCCTATGTTGATTTATATGGCTTTGGTGGAAAAATCACCTCTTCCAATTTTATGGAGTAGGTTTAATAGGAAAAGACTTATTTATATGAATGGGACCTGGGGTGTTGGTTCAGTAGGGTGTACTAGCCTTGGTTTTAGGAGGATATAGTAGTGTAATGTAACCTCCATGTAATTTCTTCAGCCGTTATCCACACTAGTGGCATTTGGCCATTTCTCAGTGGCCTAGTCTGAAATAATTTGTGGCAATGGTGGTGCAACTTTGCCAGGGCTGGGTTCACTGGCCTGTTTCTCAGGTCAGAGGCATGTGTGTGCATATGGTGAATTTGACCAACTTGGGATCTGGCTCACTGGGGTTGGGACCACTGGGGTTGGAGCCATGGGCTCTTACTCTCTCCAGGAGTATGAGTTGTTTAGCCACCCTGGGGACATGCCTGCCAGGAGTGGCTCACAGAGCTGTTTCTCAAAGGCCTAGGACATGGGTGTAAGGCTGCTCAGCTGACCTGGAGGGATGTCCACCAGGAGGCCAGCAGGGCTGTCTCTTAGGCCTGGTATATGGGCGCATGGCTGCTTGGGTGGCCTAGGGATGCACCTGATGGGGTGATCCATGGGACATTTTCTCAGGCCAGGACACAGCTACACAACTGCTTGACTGGCCTGGGGGTGTTTCTGTAGTGGGTGTCCCACTGGGCTGTTTTGTAGGTCTGAGATATAAGCACAGGGCTGTTTGGTTGGCCTGCAGGTATGCCCACAAGAGGTGGCCTGTGGGGCTGTTTTTGGTGCCTGAGACATGGATGCACACCTGCTTTGTTGGCGTAGGAGACAGGTCTTCTGGGGGTAAGCACAGGGTTGTTGCTTATGCTCATGACAGCTTCATGGCCGCTCAGTTGACCTGGGGTTACTTCTGCTGGAGATGGCCCACAGGGCTGTTTCTTAGGCCTGGTGTGCAGGCACATGGCTTCTTAGCCAGCCCAGGGCATGTTCACTAGTGATGGCCCACAGGGCTGTTTCTTAGGCCTGGTGTGCAGGCACATGGCTTCTTAGCCAGCCCAGGGCATGTTCACTAGTGATGGCCCACAGAGCTGTTTCTCAAGTCCTGGATGTGGGCTCTTGGCTGCTTGGCTGGCTTGGGGTCGTGCCTACCAGGGGCAGCCTGCAGGAGTATTTCCCAGGTCTTTATGGGAAATGCAGGGCCATTAGGCAGGCCAGAGCATGTCTGCAGAGGCAAGGGTGCTGTAGGGTTGTTTCTCACGTCCTGAGCATGGGAGCATAGCCACTGCACTGGCCTGGGGGCATATTAGCTACTAGGAGGCTCAGGGGCCTCTCTCTCTTGTGGGAGGGTGCAGAGTAGTTTGGCCAGCTCAAGGCAAGTTGGCCCTGGGCAGGACTGGCAGACTGTTCCTCTGGCTGGAAGTGCAGTAAGCAGGGGTTTGTTTTCTTGCTGTGCAGGACCAGAGTCAGAGCTGATCCTAGGCCCAGGCTCTGTGCAGCTGACGGATGGCATTCAGCCAACCGTGTGGTGTGGGCTTGGCCTAATGAGGATGGAGCACCCCAGTGCTGGAGATATGCAGTGGCTACAGGTCCCCAGAACAGGGTGTGCTTCAGAGTTTGCTCTTTTCTCAAGATGGCATTATGCTGCAGCAGCTTGGCCCACAGGGAGTGGGATGGGGGGAATGGGGAGTACACACCTTGCTCTCCTGATCTGGAGCAGTGTAGCTGCATGAATTCCCAGCAGCTCTTCAAACTGGGCTTAGGGCTTGGGAAGACTGTAGGATTCTTCTGTAATAAGGACTGTAGGTTTTTGCAGTGGCAGTGGGGGCTGGTGTAGATCTTGTGCTTACCTTTTCCCGGGAATAAGAAGTCTCTCCTGACTCTGGGCACATCCAATCCAGGCGGGGGAGACAGGGCTATAGAGGCCCAGTGCCTCCTCGCTGCCCTCCTGGATTTCTAATCACCACAGGTGCATCTCCACTCCCCCACCACTCTCCACCACTCTCCCTTCCACGCTGCAGTCAAACCTCAGTCTGTTTATTCGTTGTGTTGGGCCTTTCTTGTGGGATAGATGAATACCAGGCGTCTTTTGCCAGCCATCTTGCTGACGTCACTTACTATTGAAGGATTTTAAGCAGAGGTGTGACTTCATGAAACTTATGTTTTAAAACATTAATGAGTTGGAAGCTGGGGGGCAGGTGGGGATGGTTAATGGATACAGAAAAATAGTTAGAAAGAATTAATAAGATCTACTTTTTCGACCTGCCTGGCCGACATGGTGAAACCCTGCCTCTACTAAAAATACAAAAATTAGCCGGGCATGGTGGAGAGCACCTGTAATCCCAGCTACTTGGGAGGCTGAGGCAGGAGAATCCCTTGAACCTGGGAGGTAAAGGTTGCAGTGAGCTGAGATCGCGCCATTGCACTCCAGCCTGGGCAACAAGAGTGAGACTCTGTCTCAAAAAAAAAAGATCTACCCTTTGATGTCACAACAGGGTGACTATAGCCATAATTGTACATTTTAAAATAACTGAAAGAGTATTATTGGATTGTTTGTAACACAAAGGATAAATGCTTAAGGGATGGATACCCCATTCTCCATGATGTGGTTATTATGCACTGCATACCTGTATCAAAACATCTCATGAACCCCATAAATATATACGCCTATATACCCACAAAAATTAAAAATTTTTTTAAAACCCACTAATGAGTCAACAAAGTTCATGCTTCTGCTTTCTGGCAAAAAAGACTCTCCTGAGCTAAACCTTTCCTATCAAACCAGTCTTTTTTTCATTCTTCTCCATCTTTTCATGTGTGATAGTCTCTTCCTGATAAGCATTAATTCAAAGTTCAGCTCTTATAGAAGTGTTCTTCCCCTCTCCCTTCTCCTGTGGGAGCACAGTGTCTGTATAAGGGAAAGTTTACTACTCTTCCCTGGGTACAGCTGGTCTATGTGTTGCCATTTTCTGCTGGACTCCAACTGAGCTGTCTCAACCAACTTATCTCTAATCCATCCCTGTCCATTAACTTCTGTCCTAGAATCCACTTGGGATGGACAAACACTACCACCAGAACTCTGGAAGCACCAAACTTCATTACTGCTCTCATCTCAGTAGCCCAGGAGTCCCTTTGTCTTGCAGCCCTCTCGGTACCCTGGGGCTACACAGGAACTTTTGAATCACTTCTAGATATAGACCACTCAGAACCCAGCATGATTTCAGCAGTGCTCCCTAGACACTTGCCTTCACAGATGCTGTACTATCGCCCACTCTTCCCTCCCCCATCTCCATGTCAAACATAGAGCTTCTCTGAGGCTTGTACCCTGCCACCAAGATCAAAGGATCTCAGGTCACCCTTCTCCCTATCTGAATATTTCTATTGTATCATCCCACCTCCATACTCCCACTCTCAATGAAAAGTGCTTATTTTTATTTCACCTCCTCTGGAGGGAGTTTCCCCTTTATCATATGCTCCTTTTTTTAGGTGGGGACCATTCTGATGGAATGGCGGCAGGGGAATATGATTGGATTTTTTTTTAATGATTTGGATTAGGGTGTCTGTGAAAAAAAATCCACATCAATCTATTATCAAACTGTTATCTCCATTTAAATTATTTGCTCATGGTCTGTCTCAACTAGAAGAACAAACTCTACAAGGGTGGGACTCCCTTTTCTGTTTTCTTTACTGCTGTATCTCCAGCACCTAGCACAGGGTCTATTACTCAATAAATATTTGTGGGGAAAAAAAACGAAGGGATGAGATGAGCAAACCCATGAATGATGAGTGATTTATTCTATTAGTACTGGGATCTGTTGAAGAATTTTGAGCAGAGGATTAAAGTAATCAGATTTGCAGGTAATCAAATATCATTAAGCTGTGACAGTCACCATAAGCAGCAATCTGTATTGTTCCCCCCCGCCCCCGAATAGCCCCCCATGTAACAGCTATTAGCTCTCAAGCAGGCATACTGTGGTGGGAGAATTCACTGCTGCAAATATTCAGATTCGTGAACAGCCTCCTGAGAAGAGCTGAAGAGAGATCACAAACCTAAAACGGCCTCCCCTGACTCTTCATCTTCTTTTTTCCCCTCTCTTTCTCCCTAACACTGCGGCCCTTTAGTCCCCTGAAGAAGCTATACATTGTAACCCTTTCAGAGAATTTCAGCTGAGATCTGGATACCCAGCCCACTCTGCTATTATATTTGCATTTCAAGCTTAATTTGTCTATAACATTACAACTTTTATACTCCTACATTTCTGCTGTTATAATCATAAAGAATACTATTTTGGGGTTTCTCTTTTGCAAGTGAAATTAGCATTTCCACGTAAAATAGAGAAGAAAAATTGTTGATTATCTCACTAAAATCCAAGCCTGAAGTTTAATTTCTCAGTGTCTGGGAGGAGCCACTGGTTTGTGCAGGTGTCTCAGTGTACTTAAGTGCTGCCGAGACTCATGCTTCGGGTCTCTTGTGTCAGGGGATAACCTGGTTGACTCTTCCTTTGGTAAAAAAGAAGGAACCTGAGATAAGACATCCCATTTGGGTGTGTCTGAAAGGATTTATCTCCTGAAATGGTTTACCATCTCTTGTTCCTTACCTTTACGGGATTTCTGACACAAGGGTAGAGTGCAGAAGCCTCTTCACTGAAGGAGGCACCCAGAATCCTGTGGGCCTAGTGTGCTAAATAAAGACAGTGCAGGACTTTGTGACCAGTGCTCACCTCCAGAGCAGAATCAAGGGATATGTCAGGAAAGGGGCTGGAGGGAAGCGAAGGAGCCCCAAACGCATTTTCACAAAGATCAGGGACATTTACTCCTGGTATTTATGAAGATTTCTAGTAATGGTATGACTATTCTTCTTATCTTATGGAATCTTGCCATTAGGGAACTGATGTTTTAGAAGAACAAAGAAGCTAACAAACTTCTCAGATAGGGTCAGGGATGTGGAGAGGAACTAGCCCAGATTACCTTTTCAACATCTTTCAATATTATAACTCCAATTCTGATGTTAAAAAGCTAAATATTGTTCATAAACTTGTTTCAGTGTCTGAAGGGGGAGGAATAAATTGGGAAACTGCATCCCAGTTTGCAACATATGTAGGTGATATGGTTTGGATTTGTGTCCCCGCCCAAATCTCATGTCGAATTGTAATCCCCAGTTGGAAGTGGGGCCTGGTGGGAGATGATTGGATCATGGGGCGAAGTTCTCATGAATGGGTTAGCACCATCCCTTCAGTGCTGTTCTCCTGATGGTGAGTGAGTCTTCATGACATGTGGTTGTTTAAAAGTGTGTGGCACCATAAGAATGGTATAATGAGGCCTGGCATGGTGGCTTATGCGTGTAATCCCAGCTCTTTGGGAGGCCGAGGCGGGCGGATCACGAGGTCAGCAGATCCGGGCCATCCTGGCTAACATGGTGAAACCCCATCTCTACTAAAAATACAAAAAATTAGCCTGGCGTGATGGCTGGCGCCTGTAATCCCAGCTAATCAGAAGGCTGAGGCAGGAGAATGGTGTGAACCCGGGAGGTGGAGCTTGCAGTGAGCCAAGATGGCACCACTGCGCTCCAGCCTGGGGAACAGAGCGAGACTCTGTCTCAAAAAAAAAAAAAAGGTATATTGAACTTGACTCAGGGAAGGGTCGGAGGGGATTGAGGGATAAAAGACTACATATGAGGTACAGTGTACACTGCTCAGGTGATGGATGCACCAAAATTTCAGAAATCATCACTAAAGAGCTCATCCATGTAACCAAAAACCACCTGTACTCCAAAAACTATTGAAATACAATAAAAATAAAAAATAAATAAAAAATTGAGAAGTGTGTGGCCCCTCCCCCTTCTGTCCTGGGCCTCCTGCGCAAGTGCCTGCTTCGCCTTCCACCATGACAAAGCTCCCTGAGGCCTCACCAGAAACAGAAGCCACCATGCTTCCTGTACAGCCTGCAGAACTGTGAGCCAATTAAACCTCTTTTCTTTATAAACTACCCAGCCTCAGGTATTTCTTTATGGCAATGTGAGAATGGACTAACACACTAGTCAAGAAGTCAACCTGGGAAGATACTGGTGGAAGCAGGGAAAGAGGGCAAGAGGCTAAATCCTGAGCCTATAGAATGTGAAATTAACTTGTTTCAGGGTTATATTAAAGAGACTTGGGCTTCCATCATAAGCCTGAAAGAAAGAGAAGTGTAAGCCCTTATGGTGTGGGGTAAGGAGTGACTACTTTCCCATGAAATCATGGGAGGGTGAGAACACAACAGTGAGAACCTAGGGCTCCTCTCTATCTCCAGAAACTTCTCTCTGGTCTTCAGGCACCTGGCATCTCCTAGGGGCTTAATCCTGCTTCTGTCTATCATCTGTACCTGCTTTTTTCAACATAGCCAATATTCCCCTGGGCTAAGGGAGTTCAGAATGCTGTTTGCAACCCCAACCCATGCCCAAATGTTAGGAAACTGAGCCCATTTTTTTCCCATGCTGAAACAGCAAGAGCTCCAGGGATGTGGTAAGAGATTCAAGCATGGAAAAGGGGGTTGAACTTTGATGTCTTCTGGCCCAGAGGTTCTGCAGAGGGCAAATGGGCACACTCGCAGTAGGTGCCTTTCTCTAGGATCCTACTGTATGGGATACCAGGGGAAAGGATGTCATAATTACCTCTTAGTTACTTTTACCTATGCTCTCGCTAGCCTCACCTAACCACTGTTGAATATCCCATGTACTAGGTACCTGGCACAAAATAGATCCTCAGTAAATGTGTGCTGAATAAACTATATTAAAAATGTGGCAAGGCAATTTTAAATGAATAAAATTAGTAATGAAATTAGGGATAATTTTTCTATTTTTCCAAATTTCAGTATACTGTTACTACCTATATAATAGTCTTCTCCTTAAATATTTTACAATTAATAAGTATATTCTTAAATAAAAATATATAAGTATATACTTAGGTAATTTTATATAAAATTAATAGTTTATAAATATATTTTACCTATCACTATAAAAATACTATTTTATATAAAAATTCAGAAAAATTTTCTCCACATATTTTCTAAATATACTGCAATCACTGAATCACTGCTTCTCTCTTCTCTATCACAACCTAACTCCCACTAGAATGTAAGCCCCTCCACCATGATAACATGAGTCCCCTCCCCACAATATAAGCTTCATGAGAGCAGGAACTCATTTTCTTCTTTTTTTTAAAGAGACAGGGTCTTGATATGTTGCCCAGGCTGGCCTCAAACTCCTCGGCTTAAGGGATCCTCCTGCCTCAGCCTCCTGAGTATGTACTACATGCATGCCACCATGCCCTGCTAACAAACTCCTTTTATGTTCACCACTATTTCCTTAGCTCCAAAAACAATGCCTGATAAGTAGTAGTTACCAATAAATATTGCTGAACAAGTGAATAAACATGTATGCATCTTTATTCAAAGTCAGAAACACTAAAGCAATCAAGTAGAGGAAATGCGAATAAATATATTACAGATTTTCTTATGATATTAATAATGGCTAATATTTATCAAGCATTTATTAAGTAAATAAGCTGGCACTATGCTAAGCACCGGCCACATAAAAATTCTATGATATAGACTCACTCTATTATTAATTTTATTTCAAAAAACCTGGAGGAGGCTGAGCATAGTGGCTTGCACCTGTAATCCCAGCACTTTGGGAGGCTGAGGCGGGCAGATCATGAGGTCAGGAGATCGAGATCATCCTGGCTAACACAGTGAAACCCCATCTCTACTAAAAATACAAAAAAAATTAGCCGGGCGTGGTGGCAGGTGCCTGCAGTCCCAGCTAATCGGGAGGCTGAGGCAGGAGAATGGCATCAATCTGGGAGGCTGAGCTTGCGCTGAGATCGCACCACTGCACTCCAGCCTGGGCAACAGAGCGAGATGCTGTCTCAAAACAAACAAACAAACAAAAAGCCTGGAGGAAACTGAAATTAGAGAGTTTATTAATTTTTTTTTTTTTTGAGACAGAGTCTTGCTCTGTCACCCAGGCTGGAGTGCAGTGGCGTGATCTTGGCTCACTGCAACCTCTGCCTCCCAGGTTCAAGCAATTCTCCTGTCTCAGCCTCGTAAGTAGCTGGGATCACAGGCAGGTGCCACCACAGCTGGCTAATTTTTGTACTTTTAGTAGAGATGGGGTTTCACTGTGTTAGCCATGCTTGTCTCAAATTCCTGACCTCAAGTGATCCACCCGCCTCAGCCTGAGATTATTATTGTTATTAGGTCCTTCCAGACGATATATTTTTTAATTTAGCAAAGCACTGAACCATCTTCACGAGTTATTCTTCATAATAAAATTACAGAGTAAGACAACGTCCAAGTTCTCATTATATAGATTCTCAAAATCACACTGGGAGTAAGAGAGTTGCAATGAGGATTTTGATTCCACAATTTCAGTGTGTGGCCACAGCCACTCAGATTCTTTCCCACATGTAGTAACATTGCTCATGTCACAAGGCTATGGTGAGGGAGAGTTAATAAGTAATTACAAAATTCTTTGTAAATACAGAGTGCCGTACAAATGCAAAACATCTACAACAACAGTAATTAGTTCTAATCACTATCTCTATTCTGTGTGCAGCTGTCTCTCAAAATTCATTTTGGGAGTTTAATCACCCCATCGCAATAAATAAAGTAACCTCCCTCTTCCTCTGACCCTGCTGAGAGCCGTCCCTCGTTCCTCCCAGCTGCTGAACATGCCTCCTGTGTACCCCCAGCCCACCCCTCCTACTCTCAGCAAAGGCTGAATTCTGACATTAATTGGAAATAAAACAGGACCTCCTGAGCCTTAAGCTTTTCAAAATCCCTGACTCTCAAACAAAATTGGGCACAAGGGCTGGAGAAGTGTACAGACCTTTCAAAATAGGATTCTGCCCTTCCCTTACACAGGAAGGGAACTTTTCCTTCCTTGGAGCTCCAGTAATGCTCGGGTAGCTATGGTGAAATACCAGGTTGACAAATTATCATTTATTTAGCAATGTAAGGCACATAATGGGTGCTGAATAATGTAGTAGTCATGTCAAAGATCAATTCAACATTTATATACTGTCTACAGCTTCTAGAGTAGTTGCAACAGAAACCATATGGCTCACAAACCCAAAAATATTATCTGGCCTTCTACAGAAGCAATTTACTCTCTGACCTTTTGTAGCAGTAGTTTGCCAACCCCTGAAAGGATGTGAATATAGATAAAGGAAAGGACTGAGCCCTGAGTCAACATTTAGAGATGAGAAATATAAGAAAAACAGGTCATGACACAGGCAGAAAACTAGAGGAATGTGGCGTCCCCAAAGCAAGTGAAGATTGTTTACTAAGGTAAGAGGGAATGATCAACTATGTTAATGTTACCTGGAGGACATTTAAGATGTGGATTGAGAACTGAATGCTGGATTTAATAACTTGAAGGCCATTGGGGACCTTTATAAGACCATTGTCAGTGGAATGGTAGGAATGAAAGTCTAATTGATGTGGTAGGTTCAAGAGAGAATGGAGCCAGGCGCAGTGGCTCATGTCTGTAATCCCAGCACCCCAGCACTTTGGGAGGCTGAGGCAGGCAGATCACCTTAGGTCAGGAGTTCGAGACCAGCCTGGCCAACATGGTCAAACCTCATCTCAACTAAAAATACAAAAATTAGCCGGGCATGGTGGCACATGCCTGTAGTCCCAGCTATTTGGAAGGTTGAGGCAGGAGAATTGCTTGAACTCGGGAGGCAGAGGTTGCAGTGAGCCAAGATTGTGCCACTGCACTCCAGCCTAGGGGGACAGAGTGAGACTTCATCTGGAAAAAAAAAAAAAAAGAAAAGAGAATGAGAAGAGAGGTGGTGGTGGAGACAGCTACATAGGAAAGAGCTTCACTAGAATGGATAACAGAGAAAAGAGCCATAAATTTAAAAAGGTTGTGAAGTAAAGGAGTGTATTTTGTGGTGGGGGGGGAGTGTGTGTATGTGTGTGTGTGTGTGTGTGTCAACAGTATCTCACAACATATTTGTGTGCTGAAAATTATCCAGTACAGATAAGAATGATGATGACAATGAAGACAGATGAGGACAAAGAGGAGGAAAAAGAGGAGAAGAGGTTAAATTAGGACACAGATACACTGGAAGCTGCAGCCCTACTGGTAAGGGATAGAGTTTCAGCAGTGGGGTGAAGTGATTCCTGTGTCAAGTATCTAGGGTGAATAAGAGTCCTCAAAAAAGAAATGAAAATCACAACAACAAGGCAGAAAGCTGTCTGGCCTCGCTTGATGTAAAAGGTAATGGTTTTCACCTAATGGAGGTCAGAAGGGAAGAACCAGGCTAGCCCTGTGCAGAGATGGAAAGGATCATGAAGATTCTGAAAATAAAGCTCTGACTTGCAAGTCATGTTGCCTGAAATAGATTCATGGTTTTCTAGATTAGTTTCCCTTTTGTTATCCTTTACTAATGTCTCAATCAGATATTCCATATTTTTACAGAGAATCTAACGAAAGCGCTGTGTCCCCGTGAGAATCAGAATGTTGAAGGAACCGTGTTTTCTTGAGGCCAATGCGGTGACGGAAACTGATTAGGAAAAGATAGATGAATTCCACAGGCACAGAGCCTGGGCCACAAAGTGGAGACAGCCCTTGATTTTCATTCTAGTGTGTTAACCTTAGAAATTTTGTGTTTTGTTTAATGAAGAAGAGGAAACCTTACAAAATCATAGAGGATTTTGCCTGAAGAAGGCACATGTTCTAGCATACGGTCTCTTATAAAACAAAACTTTGAACTTTCAAGGTTTAACTCTTCCAGGACACTCCCCAGGCAGTGAGGGGGAGTTCAGCAAAGCAGCCTCAACTCTGTTCCCCGAGTTTCTCCTTTCCCTGTTACCTCAAGAACTGAGGCCCACACTAGGAATACAAAGTTCTTTCTTTCACGTTATGTTACAAATGTAGTCAAAAACTCCTCTTGCCTTTGCAGGGCAGAGACAGACTATTCAAAAGCCTTTCCGGGAGAGTAAGGGAAAATAAAGCAAACAGAAACTGCAGAGGCAGAAAAACAGGAAATTGAGACCTAGGCATATGGTTTTATAGCCAGGATTATCTGAATTTAAATCATAGCTCTGACACTTACTGGCTGTATAACCCTGTGCAAGTTACTCAACTTCTCTGAAGCATAGTTTCCTCGTCTATAAAATGTGTTAAAAAAGCCATGAGCCTGTTGCTGCGCGCGGTGGCTCACGCCTGTAATCCCAGCACTTTGAGAGGCCGAGGCGGGTGGATCACGAGGTCAGGAGATCGAGACCATCCTGGCTAACGCGGTGAAACACCATCTCTACTTAAAAAAAAAAAAAAAAAAAAAAATTAGCCGGGCGTGGGTGGTGGGTGCCTGTAGTCCCAGCTACTCGGGAGGCTGAGGCAGAAGAATGGCATGAACCCGGGAGGCAGAGCTTGCAATGAGCCGAGATTGCGCCCCTGCACTCCAGCCTGGGCAACAGAGAGAGACTCCATCTAAAAAAAAAAAAAAAAGCCATGAGCCTGATTTATTTTTTTAAAATAATATAAAATTGGCCGGGTGCAGTGCCTTATGCCTGTAATCCCCGCACTTTGGGAGGCCATAGCAGGTGGATCACCTGAGGTCAGGAGTTCAAGACCAGCCTGACCAACATGGAGAAACCCCATCTCTACTAAAAATACAAAATTAGCCGGGCGTGGTGGCGCATGCCTGTAATCCCAGCTACTTGGCAGGTTGAGGCAGAGAATCGCTTGAACCCAGGAGGCGGAGGTTGCGGTGAACCAAGATCGTGCCATTGCACTCTAGCCTGGGCAACAAGAGCGAAACTCCATCTCAAATAATAATAAAATAATGGGTAAATTTATACCTACCTGTGTTAGTTTAGGTCCTCCAAGAAGTAGATGCCACGATCAGCGTAGACTTGCAGGATATTGGGGGAAATGCCTGCAAAAGGTAATTGGGAGGAAGCAGGAGGATGCTGAGAGAGCTGTCAGAGAGAGATGCACACCTGACCCCTGAGAAGGAGAGAAGGAAAGAAGAAAGGCTGGATAGGCCAGGCCTTAGGCTGCCACGTAGAATCCTCAGGCCAGAGTTGTCTGTCAGAGGAGTCCTATGTTTCACAAGAATGGACCTGCCATAATATCCCTGCCATGTGCCATCACTGGCTGGAAGCAGACCATGGGAAGCATGGCCTCAGAGCAAATGCAGTGATGTGTTTAGAACACAGCATCTGGGGACACCAGTCAATTGTATTCCCTACAGTAGGAGATTGGAGAGGCACATTCTCATGGTCCCACACATCTACTTCTACTCAGGGGACTGAGGAGCAGCTCCTCTATGGTTCCCACAGACCCTTCTTCCTAAAGGTAAACAGAAGGGCCAGGTTAGTGGAACATCACTACTGCTGATCTCAGGCCTACAACTGGTACTCATACTCTCCCTTCTCCGTTCTAAATTCCCCTCACCGTTGAGGTGGGGTGTGACAGAGCAAGAGCACCATCATCTCAGACAAACACTGCCACTTTAAGTTCCAGCTCCCTTTCTAGCCTCATACATTTCAAGGAAATCACTTCTCTTCTGACTACAAGCAGCCAGAAGGAACAGACAGTAAAACACAGATAAGACAGCTCAGGCACAGAGGGAGGTGGGGGGAAAGTCTTTTGGGTAACTGCCAAACTTCACCCTCATACAATGGGCCCCAGTAAAACAGTGGACCTGAATAAGCACATTCCTTTCACTGCACTAAGATAGGGAAGCTAAAAGCAGACTTGGAGGGCATGCCTGCAGCTGCAGAAAGATGTATGGGAACAGACACACAACTCTCCCTCCCAGATAAGCACAACAAAGAGACACAGAAGCAGTCCAAGCCTTTGATACACTCTCCCACCCTGAACCCCGTAAGGGAGTGTGCCTCTGACCTAACTTGGCTAGAATGCTCCTCTCAGGTTTGTTTTCTCTATTAAAAACAAAAACAAAAACAAAACAAAACAAAAAAAACCTGTCTTGACTGGTAAGCTAACTTTCGTGTTTCTTTCCTTTCTTTAATTCTTTTTTTTTTTTTTTTTTTTTTTTTTTTTTTGGGG